>NC_043964.1:44807502-45107502 GCF_902148855.1 Sphaeramia orbicularis
TTTTGCTTTGTCTATACAAGAGGGAAACACAATGTTACAATTACAGTAGAAAAATAGCCCTCTTATGATTGCATCACACTCTGCAACAGTTCACAAGTTTAGTGTCTTTTCTACAAACAATGCACTCAAAATATAAATGTTCTACAAACCTGAGAGAAAACAAACAATGCCAATATGCAGATGACAAACTGCTTATGCCTCGTTGCAGAGCTGACATGCGAGTACCATTAAGATTGCGAAGGGAACAGATCTATTTGCCCACAGTGAAGGACTGCAGCCCTGTGATGGCTCTGCCCAGGATCAGGGCGTGAATATCATGTGTACCTGCAGGAGGAGAAAGTGATATTAAACAGGATGAACAGGTGCATGGGAAGGATTAATACAGCAATTTAGGGAAATGAACTTCACAAATGTGTATTGTTACATAATCTGTTCAGGTTGAAGTCAACATTATGCAAAACACACTGCTATTGTTTCCCCAGATATGTCCCTTCACATGTAGAAAAAATAGGACCAATGGGCCTCTGTCTCACCGGCATGTTCTATCAAGCATAAATAACAAGTTGAATTTGTGAGGTTTTCAGGTTCTGCTGCTATGTTAAGAGTCCTGTGGTCTTGATGCAGGACATCAATCTCCTAATTGAAGTGGGTGGTACTTTCTTTGGAGAATAACTCAACAAATTAAATGAAAGTCCATAAATGAGTTCCTATCAGTGCTCAAATAGTAACTATATTAATATCTCTAACCATTTCCATGTTTTAAAACATCAAAATATGGCCCATTATAAAGAAAGGCATATTTTTAGCATTTCAAAAATTTGTTAGAAAAATAAATAAATAAATAAAAAATCTCAAAATTGTCAACAGACTTTGTAGACATTGTACCAAGGAAGCTACATATAAAATCAGAAATGAATCCAACCAGTAGTTTCATTGGAGAAGATGTTTGAAGAAAATGCTAACAAAGACGCTGCCACCAGACACAGCACCTTCACAATAACTCATGATCTATTGTCCTGTGAGATAAAAATGCTCTGCTTTTATCAAAACCTGCATGCTTCCCTCACCTTCATATGTGTTGACAGACTCTAGGTTCATAACGTGGCGGATGATGTGATATTCATCTGCGATGCCATTTCCTCCCAGCATGTCTCTGGCCTGCCGTGCAATGTCCAGAGCTTTACCACAGCTGTTCCTCTTCAGCATGGAGATCATCTCTGGGGCTGCTCTGTGAAGTCAATGCCATGGGGAAGTGTGTAAATATGCCTAAAATACACACAAGACTATATACTCGTAATGGTCACAAATTATGACACATAAAAATCTACTATGAAAAACACAATAATGTTAAGATGTTAATGTTCACTTAATAAACCTTAATTAGAGGATCAAGTTGTCTTTACTTTTTCTCATCAATGAGTCTTCCCAGCTGCAGACACGACTGCAAGCCAATGGTGATCTCTGTCAGCATGTCAGCCATTTTCTTCTGTACCAGCTGATTCCTTGCCAGGGGCACGCCAAACTGGATTCTGGTTCAGAGAAGTACACACTGTTAACCACATGCATATTAGGAAATAAATTCATTCACTTGGATGAAGCAATATATCACATTAACTCACTTTTCGACCAACTGTCTCTGTAATTATGACAGTAATGTAGGCCATTTTCTTACAGGTGCATACATATGTGAAGTGAGTAACAATGTAAATGTTAAGTCTTTAGTTCATTGCAGACAGAAAAAAAAAAATCAGTTAAAGCCATAATACTGAGAAAAAAGAAGAAATACACTTTTTTGCCTGTCCCTCAGAGTAATTTATTAAGACTATTATGACCAAATACTCATGCCCATACAACACACCTTAACATTAAAATGACTGAATAATTGTTAAAAACAAACAATGAATTTAACTACAATGTAGAGTCGAATCTAATACTAGTCACAGAAATGACATGTGACATCCAAAGATGAGCAGGATGTCTGACCTGTCAAGTGTATACTGACGAGCCGCATGGAAGCAGAACTCTGCAGCACCCAAAGACCCCCATGCAATACCGTACCGGGCGTTGTTCAAACAGCCAAAAGGACCCTGATGAGATTCAACAAAAAGCCAAATACCTGTTAGTAACCTTACAAAACACAAATATATTATACATGTAACAGATCAAAAAGGTTTTATGAATGTTCATGGATCAATTCTCTTACCCCAAGGCCTGAGACATTTGGGAGCAGGTTCTCCTCAGGGACCTCCACCTCATCCATGAGGATCATACCAGTGGCAGATGCTCTAAGAGAGAACTTTCCTTCAATCTTTGGTGTGGAAAAGCCTTTCATGCCACGCTCCAAAATGAAGCCCCGGACCTTGCCGTCATCACATTTAGCCCAGACGACAGCGATGTCTGCCACTGGGGAGTTGGTAATCCTGATGATGGAGGTAA
Organism: Sphaeramia orbicularis; assembly: GCF_902148855.1. Taxonomy (NCBI): domain Eukaryota; kingdom Metazoa; phylum Chordata; class Actinopteri; order Kurtiformes; family Apogonidae; genus Sphaeramia; species Sphaeramia orbicularis. The sequence goes on from NC_043964.1 coordinate 44,809,939, forward strand.
GGAGGTGTTCGTGAAGTATCAAATAGTTTAATGTTTAACAACCGTTTAACAAAGGTGAAGCAGTCAAATCTGTATTTACAGTAATATATAAAGCGAGATGTTCTTCTTACTGTGAATAACTTAACTCTGAACTGAAAAAATCATGTGAAAAGTATTTCTGTAATTACTTTAACTTTATTTTTTACTGGGATTTAATATTTGGTTTTAATGTAATTAAAAATTTATTATCTTATAAGATTGATCAAAAATACAAAAAGTTAAATTATTACATGTGACCTGTGAGGAAACATTAACACGTCAAACATTAACACGTCAGTAGGTCTCATCCAACACTTTGGTGTGAACAGCTCCACCATGTGGACTATTAATGGCATGTAGTGTTCTGTGACTAAACCACAAACTTCATCTTGAAAAACAATAAAGCTACTGCATTAGATGACTAAAACCCCCAAAACAAACCACAAAATCAAGAAATGCTTAAGGAAATTACTAAATGGTTGATCAATACTACACAGTTCACAGAGAGTTCTATGTGGACGATTTACTATGAGCAGTCGGAGTTTGTTTACTTGAGTGCAAATACAGTTCTGGAAGAACTTCTGGAAGAAGTAAAATTCCAGTCCTGAATCCAATTGAAAACTTCTGGACTCGGATCAAGGGGAAGATGGATGGTCACAAGCCTTCAATAAAGCTGAGCCATGTGTATTTTCTGCTTGGGAAGTGGCATAAAGTAGCAAACAGCACCATTAAAGACTGGTGGAGACAGTGTCGTTCTACCAAATGCTGATTTCTCAGGTTTTGTAGCTTAAAATATTACTATGTTGTTTAAAAATTAATTTGAACTTTTACCCTTTGTACTATTCAAGTTCTGAGAGCTGAGTATTTTTGTTTTAGTAGCAGTTATGTAGTAGTTATATCGATCATTTATTATTTTTTGCAAAGAAATTGTTTTAAAAAAAACACACACACACACGATATTATTTTTTCCAAGGCACCATGACTTTATGTTCTGATGTTATTGTACCATGTTTGTGCATTCTAAATAAAGTACACGATAATGTCTACATTATTTTTGTATGCAACAAGACATTTGTCCTAGCAAAATCTGACCTTTGTCATAATCAAGTTATAAAACTCCATGAATGTTACAAAACTTTATTTTGATAGACGCATACTCTAGAGGTCTTTGCTTTCATATAAGCCATTTCTGATTCCAATTGGTCAACTACAAGTCAAGTTATTATTTTTTGTTCCTACAAGTTGGATAAGTGACAAGACTTTTTTCAGAGACTGTATAAAATACCTACTTTTCTTAAGAATAATTCTGCAAATTTCTCAAAAACTTCTTCACTACCCACCAGGTCTTTGAGCCAGTGACACTGTATGTACGACTGGATGGGTTGTACTTGGCTCTGGTCTCCATTCCGCTGGGGTCACTGCCATGGTTAGGCTCTGTCAAACCAAAACAACCCAGGATCTCTCCCCGAGCTGGAAGTGACAGAGGGACCAAGTGAGTAAGTACAATGGAGGAAAACTAACTCAGTGTTTTCAAAGGTCAAAGGTGCTGATTCTAATAGCCAGTGCTAATGCTAGATACTGTGTGTGTATTAGGATGGGTAAAATGCAGACCAAATTTTCTTACAGGGATAATAAAATGAGTTAACCTTTTTAAAATTGTACTGTTCCTTGTTTTTCTCGTTTTCTCACCCAGCCTTGGAAGATACTTCTCCTTCTGCTCCGCAGTACCATAGGCATTAATGGGGTGCATAACCAGTGATGACTGCACACTCATGACTGAGCGATAGCCGCTGTCCACTCTCTCTACTTCTCTGGCTATCAGACCGTAAGCCACATAACTTGTCCCTGCACAGCCATAACCTTAATGTCAAAAGCAGAAAAAGGCAAAATTAGAGCTCCATATATATCGTTATACAGAGGTTACAATTCAATATTTTGTCATACTGTAAGCAAGCTGATATATCGCAATTTTCTAAATGTAGTTACAAGAAAAATAATTATTAAATTGTCAAAATATAAAGAACGCAACGTGATAGACATTTGAGTAGAAGTTATGTTTATGCCACTTCCTGTCTATTCTTTAAGTTGTTACACTAGACTTGAAGGTTGAAAAGGCTGAAAATGCATTACAACACTGAAATCCAACCACTGGTAAAAAAAAATAATTAAAAATCAATGGTGTGAGAGCTGATTTCACAAGATTGTAATATTACAAAACTCAAATACATCAACATTTTTTTTACAACCTGGTATTTTAATAAAAAACAACTCACACACATAGTAATCTGACAGACATACTTAGAGATTTGTCTAAAGTAAACGCGCATGTCCGGTGACCAGATGACCAATGTCCAGTTAAGTCCAGTTTAGGGATGCAAATTCTCGATTAATACATTAATCATTAGTTGGTTGACCTTATCAATCGATTATCGATTAATTGGTAAGCGGCAATTTTCCTGAGAACCTGAATTTCTCTTTCAATACGGTCTATAAGAATAAAAGCCAAATAGTGTGCATATACTTCATGAAAAATGCATGTCACATTGATTTATTGAACCATTGGATACAGTCAGTGTTTCCTGTAGAATTAATTTGTTTATGTGGCGGTGTGTAATGGGGGGGTGCACGCACATGCGTTTTGTCGGTGTGTGTGTGTGGGGGTTACTCAGCTGCATGCGTGCAGTTCGGCCAGGGGATGCGTGCATGTTGGATGGTAACCACACATGTGCGTGCATCCCTTTCCGTCCTACTTATAATACTATGGGAGTACAGGGCGGTGCAGTCCGTGCCCCCGCAGAAGTCAAAGTGAAACTTTTTGCTCATTTATCTTTTCCCTACCTCCTGAAGCTTCGCAAATTTTAATTTCAGGGGGCAGGATATACATATACATATGTATAATAAGTCTCTCCCCCCCACACTCTTTTTCCCGTGTCCACTGGAGTGACTGCTGGACATAATGTTCGACATACCTGTGGCCCGGATCAGGAGGATGTTTTCAACTTCTGTCTCATTGGCTGTGGACTAGACCAATCTCCAGGGAAAACGCTCTGATCTGATACCGACCCTGCATTTGTGCGTGTATTTATTCGGGGGTGTACTGCTCCCACAAACAGACAGTCCGGTTTGTGTTTCACTCCACCATGTCCCTAAAGCAGTGGTTCCCAACCTTTTTTTGGCTCGTGACCCCATTTTAACATCACAAATTTCTGGCAACCCCAGACATTCAAAGCGTAGACATTTTGTTTTCTAAAATGAATTTGTTTTTAATCATGTAATAGTTTGCTATACTATGTTGCAAATAAATATTAATTTTAGATGACATTTAGACTATACAATGTATATTATTATGGATAGAGGCAGAAAAGCCAGGTGTAGATTACTGCACGAAGTGAGAATTTTATTTTCCTTGGTCACATATGTACAGTCGGTTCAGCTTGGATTTACAGGCTGACAATTAATACAGAACAAACAATAACTCAAACTATGAATTATGAAAGAGCTGCAGCATCTAAACCGGCCACAACGAACATTTGAAAGATAAACAGTAACCCAGTGCTTCAGTTTCAGCTTAAGAGTTTGTCATGTCTTTTATGTATTGTGATTGTCTCTCTCAACTCACCAAATATTTTTTTATCAGTAATTTTTTTTTTTTTATCAATTATTAGAAATTTCAGGCAATCCCATTTGAATTCCAGGCAACCCCACATGGGGTCCCGACCCCAATGTTGAAAAACACTGCCCTAAAACCATTCTAACTCATCAACGCCATGATCCAGTTCGATGACCAGCTATCCCAGCCGCGGCGTTGCAGCGCGGACAAACCAGCAGCCTTCAGACAGGTGTGGACAGGCGGAAAAAGGCAATTAACCAACAATGAATAATTTAATCAAGTAAAATCTTATCGACAATTAATCGACAGTCGATTAATTGTTTACATCCCTAGTCCAGTTACTGCATAAAATGCACCTGCCACTATAAAATACATACAGTGAGCAGGCCACATGGTGCCTCTTTAACTTGTTTAGACTTACCTTTAATGGTTGGACCTAGGACGCCCATCTCTCCCATTTCTGATACAATTTCTCTGTGGAAAACTGAAAACAAAACAAAACAAGTTTCATAGCAGTTACACTGCAGTGTATGAACTAAGAACATATTAGCAGTTGTTTAAGTGGTAATATTGGCAAAAGTTGAAACATAAGTTTCTCTAAGAAGATAAAAAAAATTGTGCCCTATGCATAACAGCAACATGAACACTTCTATAACCAACCTTTTCAAAGAATAGGTCTCTCATTCTTTACCTTCATTTCTGTTTGCCATCAGAATGCGAGGCATGAGTTTCTCTTGGCAGTAGGTCCGGAAGGAGTCTCTGATCATGATCTCATCCTCCGTCAGCTGACCCTCCAGGTCCAGGGCATCCTGCCAGTTGAACTGAACCTTAGCTGTCACACAAAAGCACAGGCACAATCTTAAAACCACTTATTAAAAAATATTTCTGATACATTTTGTCATTTCAAAGTGATATTTCAGAACTTTTAAAAATGAGAAAGAATTAATACTTACGTGATTTGTACTTCAGATCAGTATTCTGAGAATCTGTGAATATAAGCAAAAAAAGTTATTATAGATCATAATGTTTTTCTTTTAATACCTAAAATACTAAAGAAAGTATAATTTAAATTATGGTCTCTTTCAAATAAATTATGTAAAACCCCTAATCTATTGTCATACTCACCCTGTCTGGCAGGTGCTGCAGTGCCCTGTGATCTGGAAGCTGATATGATGGCACATCTCTGAGGATTTACCAAGAGACGAAACAGAGCACCTCTCAGAGCCATGACGGACATTAAACTACAAAACATGTAAAAATCCACATTCAGTAAAGTGGTCATTTACACAAACTATCTGTATATAGGTACATCTCCAAAAATTAGAATATCATGAAAAAGTTCAGTATATTTATTTTGTCACTCATTTCAGAAAGTGAAATCCATGTATTATATAGACTCATTAGACATAGAGTGAAATATTTCAAGCCTAATTTCTTGAAATTTTGATGATTATGGCTTACAGATAATGAAATCCCAAAATTCAATGTCTCAGAAAATTAGAATATTGTATAAAATCAATAAAAAACTGATATTTTAAACAGAAATGTCAGGCTTCTGAAAAGTGTGTTCATTTCTATGTACTCAATACTTGGTTGGGCCTCCTTTTGCATAAATTACTGCATCATGGAGGCCATCAGCCTGTGGCACTGCTCAGGTGGAATGGAAGCTCAGGTTGCTTTGATAGCAGCCTTCAGGCCATCTGCATTGTTGGATCTGGAGTCTCTCATCTTCCTCTTGACAATACACCATAGATTCTCTATGGGGTTCAAGTCAGGTGAGTTTTCTGTCCAATCAAGCACAGTAACACCATGGTCATTGAACCAGCTTCTGGTACCTTTGGCAGTGTGGGCAGGTGCCAAGTCCTGCTGGTAAATGAAATCAGCATCTCCATACAGCTTGTCAGAAGAAGGAAGCATGAAGCGCTCTAAAATGTCCTGGTAGATGGCTGCGTTGACTGTGTACTTCAGAAAACACAGTGGACCGACACCAGCAGATGCCATGGCAAGCCCAAATCATCACTGACTGTGGAAACTTCACATTGGACTTCAAGCAACATGGATGCTGTGCCTCTCCACTCTTCCTCCAGACTCTGGGACCTTGATTTCCAAATGACATGCAAAATTTACTTTCATCTGAAAAGAGAACTTTGGACTTTTCACTGTCAGTGATGATTTGGTCTGCCATGGCATCTGCTGGTGTTGGTCCACTGTGTTTTCTGAAGTCCACAGTCAAGAATCTATGGAGTATTGTCAATAGGAAGATGAGAGACACCAGATCCAACAATGCAGATGACCTGAAGGCCACTGTCAAAGCAACCTGGGTTTCCATTCCACCTGAGCAGAGCCACAGGCTGATCGCCTCCATGACATAGATAGATAGATAGATAGATAGATAGATAGATAGATAGATAGATAGATAGATAGATAGATAGATAGATAGATAGATAGATAGATAGATAGATACTTTATTGATCCCGAGGGAAATTCAAGTATTCAGCAGCTTTGCATACAGCACACAAAGACAAAAAACACACAGACCAGAACACAACACAACAGTGGGTTAGTAACCATGTTGACATGACACATTAATGCGGTACTTCATGTAAAAGGAGGCCCAACTTAAGTCTTGAGTTCATAGAAATGAACATACTTTTCAGAAGCCTGACATTTCTGTTTAAAATATCCCTTTTTTATTGATTTTATGCAATACTCTAATTTTCTGAGACACGGAATTTTGAGTTTTCATTATCTGTAAGCCATAAACATCAAAATTTCAAGAAATAAGGCTTGAAATATTTCACTCTGTCTAATGATTCTATATAATATATGGGTTTCACTTTCTGAAATGAGTGACAAAAAATATTGAACTTTTTCATGATATTCTAATTTTTTTATATGTACCTGTAGTATGTAGTGGAAGTATCTCACTCATTTTACAGTTCATGTGCCTTAAAGTGGAGTTTGTGGATGCTATGTGAAGCTGGTCCAATAACTCTGAACCAGTGTGTAAAACGGTGACTCGTACATAAAGAGTACTTTTATTATAAGAGCACACAGCAGCAGCAGTGCAGGAAAAATATATGTAAATATAAGTTAGCTGCAGTACCGGTAAGACATTGAAGTCGGCTTTATGCTGACAGTCGCTGTCTAGACAATATCTGGCCATATATGTGGTGCAATAATGTCTAATGAAGCAGTCTGTGACAGTGTAAAGTCAACAAACTTTTGTCCAAGCTTAACAGTTTGGTATGATGCCAAGCTAGGCCAGCAAAGCTAAGCTAGGTGCTCTTAAATAACAGTGTTAGCTAATAGCAGTAGCTCGGAATAGCTTCCATATGGCTAAACAACAGGTAATTTCGCAGTGTTGATTAGAATTACGCACTGTATGTGCGCTGTGTGGTGCAAATAACAATTCTAGCCATTCTGACAGCGAAGAAAGAACAACTTACTAGCTGGTGAAAACAAGCCCTGGTCCTGAATTTCCCTTCCTTGCCTCTCTCAAGTTGACGGGGCAGTGTGTCACACTCAACGTCAAAACACGACTACGTCATCACGTAACGTTCACCTAACTGGACGTTATGTACCGTCATGTTGAGTGTGGCTTCTCCACCGAAATGTGTGACAAACGTCTTTCAAAAGTAAAGTGCCACTGTGCAGAGAGAAAATTTTAGTCTCCTGTAAGAAAATACACAATCTATTTTGAGACAAAGATATTCAAGTCCTAACTGAGCGTTGTGCAAATCTATTCATCATCAGCAAAGATGGCTGGCTTCAGGGGACACCTCAGCGCCTATCGAGAGATCTGATTGGCTCATTAGGAGGGGAGTGAAATAGACGAGTCTATTTCCCAGAAAATCACCCAGGTTTCAAGGAAGAATCAAAGTAGCTGCCAATTTCCAACAGGTCGGCTTCCTATTCCAGTCTGTAGACATAATTAACATTTCGATTATTCTCATGCTAATAGTCTATGACCTGCAGATTCCTGAGACTTATTAAACAATCTTGTTGTTTCCTTCAATTGTTATACAGAAGACCTTTTAGATGTCCAATCAAACCTGTAAAAACACAACAGCTTCATAATTTTTTATAGCTGAAATGAACGCCTCACAATAAAGTAATTCTGAAGTGTTTTAACCAACTTTGTAAGTGTAATCTATAAGCACCTTATATGGGCCGTAGCTCACATTGAACTAAAGGAAAAAGGAGACAACATTTAATCAAATATATATATATATATATATATATATATATATATATATATATATATATATTAGTAGGATTCAAATGTGTTTGTATCTTAATTGAATATTACAACAGTGGGGTTTTCACTACCAAACACCAAAGTTGAAGAAACAGAAAAACTTTGAGGGTCGGACGTTCGTCTGTCACTCTGGAGACAAAACAATGGCAATGTCCATGTTATTTGAAAGGGGGGGGGGGGGGGGGTAATGATAATAATAATAAACAGGGTATATGGTAAAGGCTGACTTGTACTTCATCTCAGTCTTGTTTGACCACAAACTTCCACAAAGTACTTTTGAGCTAAATCGTCAGTGCCTTTAGTGCCTATGCCCTGCAGAAGCCCAATCCGGCCACCTGAAAACAAACCTTCTGCTTGAGCTCATGAAATCTAAGACATCAATTACCTGTGCTATGTGTCCATGTGCAATGGACACATAGCACATGTAGGTTAACATTCTATTCTTGAATTAAAAACGTTTTTAAAATGTAAAGGATTTCTTTCCTCAATATGCTCCTTCCTTGGGTAAAGGATCTTTATACCCTCTTCCTTCTCCCTTTGCTGGCAGAGCAGCTGTCGTGACGCTCAGTGAGTCAGAGCAGGCAATGTTGGTCCTGTAGGCTGAATTATGAATGACTAGGTTGCGTTTATAATTAATGTTGTCTTATATTTCATTAGACCAATAAAAAATATTGTTCAGTGCTTTGCAGCACTATTGGCTGAAAAGACTACTTATAGCCATTTCTGAATATTAAAATACTTCTGGATTTATTCCCATGAGTGATCCAGCCTGTCCTTGCTAGGACCGAATTCAGTGTTGGCAATCTTAAATCTTTTTTTTTTTTTTTTTTTTTTTTTTTTTTAAATCATCGTATATCATCATGTATCATCATGTATCATCATCATGTAATCTGTTTTGTTTTGTCACAAAAAACCCAGAATACGTGATGATGATGATGATGATGATGATGATGTTAATGATGCTGATGATTACTGCTTTTTACTGATGTATTTTACATTATATCATATTTATTTTAGACGGTCATAGAACAGTAGTTAACGGTACTAACAAGAACACGGTCTCCAAAAAAAAAACGTAAACTCCCGCCTTTACTTTATGATTCGCTGAGCCCCTCGTCAATCAAACCACTGCGTGCTCTAATTGGCCATCAGTCTCCTCCAAGGGATCGCTCTCTTTAAATGTTAGCAGGACTGTCGAGATTTGGTAGCGGAGTTCTCCGAAGTGTCTAAATTGAAATGAGCCCATCGCCATAGCCACTTTTAATGCTGGAAATGTATAGCAGTCGTCGCCTATGAGCAGATTTAGCCCAGAAGAGACACTCTGCAGTCATGGAATTGGAGGAGAAACCGAAATATGGTAATTATTTAAAGCCCTGAAGTGTGGCATGCTTCACTTCACTTATCCCAGGATAGCTACCACTCTGCGACTTTATAGCAGGCAACTCAGGTTCGTTTTGACGCAAGACAACAATATGCAGGTTATTGTAAGAGCACAAATATAATAACTGTAGTTTAAGAATATGTAGCTATATGTGTCTTGTTTTATTTTTTTCTTGCCGTAAATTGTTATGAACCAGTGGACTACTTTCTCTGTATACATATGCAAATCTACGCAGCTAAATATTAATTTTACTTTGGTTTCACTTCTGCGCGTAGAGGTACAGTGTACACAAAGAGCACTTGTGTTTACAGTACATATATTTTTAGCTGGCAGAAAGTACGTATTCGCTACAAAGTAGCTGCCTCGTTTATTGTAACGGTGTACAATGTCCCAGTTAATGTCGTGCTTGTCCAGTTGCTGCTACATTCCTCACATTGGCAACTGGAGCTTAGCAGACGCCCAGCAATGTATAGAGGATAGCTTACTAGAAAATACCTCCAGCATGTGAAGGGGTCTTATTTGTAACTGAATGCCTCCACCTTTGTTTTTCTCTGTTTCCACATGTGAAGTGCAATGCATAAAAGCAGCATCATAGTTCCGTATATTGCCACCCTGTGTGGTTTAGATAATGCCTTCGGAGGCGCAAATGCCCCTCATAAATGTGTTTTCATACTGCACACCCAGCTGTATGTTCAGATAAACAGCTTTGTGTTAAGCAACACAAAACAGAACTGCAATTACCACAGTGGGGAACATGTTTACTCTGGAAAGGCCTTGTCTTTCCTTTTACTTTGTGCATATTAATCATTGCTTTAAGTTTTCTAAAGAGAAATAAATGCTCACCATTCTCTTTCCTGAAACGTATTCAGTCATTGGTGGATGTTGTAATGCAGGGATGACTAACATCATGATGCACTTTGGTGGCTGATTCCCATCACTTCTCTGTGTACTGGCCTCTGTAATGTAGCATTTAGTGTTTTCCTCCCAAACCCTTTTCCACTCTGATAGCTACTTGATTGACACAACTATTAATTTGACTTGGTCCATATCGACACAAAGCAAGACAACAAACATGAGCGAAATGAGGAAATAGGTAATTGTGTTTGGTTTTATTGGAGACGTCACTAGTTAATTGGTTCCAAATTGAATCTGTGGTTTCAGAAAACAGCCTCAAGAAAGTTTTTAGTGAAGTACTGCTTTTTATGATATTAAATCACATGCACATTGATTTCTGTCTAGGGTATCATAAGAGCAGTGTGTTTTTCTGTTTTTAATCTCTACCTCCTTTCTGTTTCCATGCATTTCTGTTCAACACTTTCAGTCTAAGTTTATTTCTAACTGCATAATCTTAACATGCCTTTTCAGAGTAACATATTGGAGTAATTTCAGGCTGAGATAAATCCAGAACCCTCAATGACAGGATTTGAGGCAGCTATGCAGCCATGCCCCAGTGCAGATGAGGTGTAATTAAAGGCCATATTTAGGAGAGTAATTTGAAATCTGATCCTAAACCTAAGTGGCTTTCTTTCTGAAGTTTTACACAGTCTTAGCTTTTGAAATGTATTGTGTTTGTTTTCTGTTCACTTTCCATCCTATTTTTCCTCCAGAAACATCTCCGCAGCTACCCGTTTCCACTTAAATCTGCTTGATCATACCCGAACAAGTCAGAAGGGATCATGTGACTCTACTAACTGTCAGTGTGGTTCTGCCAACTCGCCCACAAGTCTGAAACACAAAAACAGCAGGGTGAGACTGGCTGATGGGTTATTACGGTCAGGGAAAATGAGTGTGGGAAGTAGAGATACAGATTTTGGATGTTGAAGCAGGACCACCCCAGAGAACCATTGTCTTTATCTGCTCTGTTAGTCAGTTCTTTAAATAGTGAGTTGCATCCCTGTTTATTTTGGCTGACCCTGCCTCCGTTATTGTGAGGGCTGTTCCTTTTATTCAGTGGCAGCTTTAACACTTATATTTTACACCAGTGTTCCTTGAAAGACTGATACTGTGCTTGAGAGCAGAGGTTTATTAATACACTACTTGCAATAGAAAAAGTTATCCTGTTTTATTTAAATGGGTGTTGTTAGTTTCACTTTTCATGTCTGGCTTACTGAAACAGCAACTCAGGGTGTATTTACATAGATGACTGTAAATGTATTTCATCAGAAGTGGAAGCAGAAGCCGTATGATGCTGTGAAGTCAGCAGGATCTCGAGATGTTGCACATTTTAAACTGAACTTGTGAGAAAGTTTATTTTAACACGACACCCAGGCTTGTAAAACATTATCTTGTGGATCTTGAGGGTAATCCCACTCTGTTTTATACCACAGATTTGTGTGTGACAGTGGCGCTGTTTCCTTTGTAGCACTATAAATAGATCAGAAGTTGGACCTAAATACTCCACTCCCTCTTACCGTAATGAAAGACATGTGGGAGACAGGCAGCAAGGGCAGCAGCTGTAACCTCACATGGTATAAAATTCTCCCTACTCAACTGTCTGGCCATGATATCACAGCCATCTTAGATATTGTCCTCAGTTTCTTAGCAATTTTTCATTTCCTTATTTTAACTTTCCCTGTGAATTTGTGCACTGATGGCCCTGAAAATGAGTAATTCTGAAAAACCACTTTTATGTGACTCCACAGATTTTATTTTGGAAAGTGGTAGCAAAAGAATAAAGCATAGAAACACAGGAATGTCAGTACTAGGTCAGGATAAGAGACAGGTCCAAAATAAATATTCTACCTTAGGAAGAAACCCTGCAGGCAAATTAATAAGGGACATGCTTTGGTTTCATGATGTCTGCTGTGAGTCACAGTTATTACAATAATTAAGTAAGATTCTGCAGCGTGATGCATTTAATTCCCTCTATATGGTCACGAAAAACATAGAAATGTCAATGAATTTGAAAGTTTTGGAAAAGTCGGGTAACTGTGTTTCACAAAAGTCTGTATAATAGTTTCAGTCAAAGGTTCAATGTGTACGTTCCTTGCTATACTTGCTAAGCTAATGACTGTCTTGAATGCTGCATCCTTCAATTACTCATGTCTGTGTTTCCATCTGCTCACTCATGAGTTCTGCAATAGGCTACTTCTGTTGTTTTCTGAGTGTCAGCACAGACTTTAAAGGAGTGATATTTAGCTTTTTTAAATGGAATTATGCATTTTAAAACATTTCCCTGTGGTCTACATAAACTGTAAATGCTATGCTTGGGTCTGAATTCTTCATTAATTAAACTCTACTGCCCCATCTTCAATCCTATTTTTGAATAATGACATGACACAGGTGGTTTTGAGCGCTGGCCCTTTAAATCCAAATGAGCCACTTCACGCCCCACCCCCTCCAGGTTGTTGACCATGCTTTCTGTTCCGTTCAGCCAATTGTGTTCGTTAATACAACTAACAACTGAACATTTTAGGTAATCGGCTCGAAGTTTGGACATATTTTCACTACAACCACTGCTGCTGATAAACAGTTATGGTGTACTCGGAGAAATGTTCGTCAGAAGTCTTGACCTTATATGTGCAGATGTTGTGATGTAACTAGTTATAAAACGTAACAACTTAAGCAGGAATTAAAACGGGTTGTAGAAATCCACTCGATTTTTGCCAGGATGAATGTAAAGATAGCTTTGCAGCACCTGAAGGGTTCAAATTCAAACTTTTTGAACTGTTATGGTCCCCAAATACACAAGTAAAGGTACCAAAGACCAAAGTGGGTTTAGCAAAATATTAACCCCTTCAACACAAACTTTTACATAACTATACAAGCACATGCACATCATACCCACCCAAAAACAGGCACACATAGGGAAATTCTCCTGTTCCAGAATCACAGTTCTAACAAGAAAGGCACTCAGAGAGCACACACCTCCGCCAAGACAGGTCTGCCCCCCCCAATCACCACCAAAATTTAATCATTTCTTCCTTGTGCCAGTATCAACATTTTCTGAAAACTTCATGAAAATCCGTCCATAACTTTTTGAGTTATCTTGCTAACAAACAAACAAACACGCACACACACAAAGCAAAGTGATCACAATACCTCCTGGCGGAGGTAATGAAGATCTGGAATGACTTCAATGACAGCTCACTGCCCCGTATGTGCTACATGTTAATCCTAAGCGCTGTGTGAATTAGCATGGGTAAAATGCATAGATTGCATTTCTCTGGGAATTATAAAGTAACCTTAACCTTTAATCACAGCACGCTTCTATTAAAATTAGAAACTGATTTCACATAGTATTGTTATGCATTTTTCTCTGCCAATTGGCGACCCAATATTATGTAGTCTGTTACCCATTTTGGGGCCTGATTCTGAGTTTGGAAAAGGTGTGTGAGATGATAAGTAAAACAATTAATGTATATACAATGGAAAGACATAAATGCATATGACATGCCTACCAGTGTTGAAGCGGATACAGAATGCAGCTAGTTCTTTGTAAGCTGTTCCCCATCTAAAAAGTAATTGTAAACAGTATGGCATTTCCCAATTAAATTAATCCTTATGTAGCAAATGTCATTTCTATTTCTAATGATGATGGGTTGTCTAGTTGCACAATGGTGGTTCAGGGGAATTAGATTAGATCCCTTGGAGAGTTTTTAACAGATTAAAACAGTTGCTCACTGCATCCGCAGTGCTTCCCATGTTACAAATAAAGGTTTTTAAGTTTTTTTCCTATTTAAAAAACACAACAGTGAGATTTTCTTCACCTTCTGCCACTCAGAGAGCTGTCCCGCATGTCAAACACACAGATCATATAGATTAGAATGAATCACACATGACGTGTAAACCACTACCTCACTTACCACTGTTTAGCAGTGAAAGGACAATAGACAGAGGCTGTTGTAATGTGTGTGTCATATAGAGTGTCATCATCCAGTCATGCTGAATTCCTCCAAAAACTAAAGCGCCTCTTTCTTAAGAAAAAAAACGTTCTTCTGTTTTGGAAATTACAGAAAAGCCAGGGCTAGCCATGAAACAAGAACAGAATGGATGGAAACTGGAAATTTTAGATCATTCAACAGACTGTTGTGTGTCAGCATCTGGGAAACAGATTTGGGTTTTTTTGTTTTGTTTTTTCCTGTGCACTAAGTTTAATGAATTCAAGAGTGTGTTTGTGTGGCGTATGGCTCAATGACATGGCCAAAACTGTTAACATGACAAAGGGTCCTGTCAATCAGTAACAGTAATTATCATGATAACTGTCAAATCATCGTTGCTTTCCAGTTTAATAGCTGAGTGAAAGTGTAAGGGAAAGGGCCAGAGGGTTATTTGTAGCTTTAAATTATTTGTTTGTAACACAACAAGATAAAAAGACATTAAAGATGTAAATAAGACAAAAAGCATTGTGAAAGATACAGCAAAGATCAGACTCAACAAGTCTGTAATAAAAGAAAAGATGCAACAGAATAAACAAGATGCTGCAAGGCAAAACAATGGAAATGATGCAACATGACAAAAAAGGATCAAAAAGCAACAAAACAAGCAACAAAAACAAATTAATGCAAATAAATATGAGAAAAGATGTGACAATTTCAAAGTATGCATAGGTGAAATTAAGGAAAAAGAAAAAACAACATTGAAATATTATACTGAAGAAAAATAAAGATAATATTAATCAGTGCAATATAAAATTCTATCACAATAAATATCCTTATTGTTTTCTCGCCCACAGAGAGGTTGATTCCTGCTAACAATACTTTAGAGCAAAATAATACTTTTAGAAACATTTCAATATTTTGCCATCTTGGTGGTAACCTACAGTTCTCAGACAAATGATACCCTGCACACCTGTATGTAATCCTCCTCCTCCTCCTCCTCCTCCTCTATAGATACTCAACAGGAAGCAACAATGTAGCCAGAATTCCTGCTTGTTTTCCCTAAACACGTTTCTGATAACGTCGAAGCAAATTTAAGCTGCACCCATTCCACATGTCCACGGCTCTTCCCTTGGCTATCTGTGGACAGAAGAACAGTAAAAAGGACTGAAAGAGAAAAAAAAAGAAAATCAGATTTCCTTTCAAAGTGGGAGGAGACGGGAGGGGATGCACAGGTTGAGCTCAGATTGGAAAGAGGCAGTTGTTTCAGGATAAACAGGACAAATGTGAGGTGGAGCCTATAGTTGCCCAGGCTCACTGCTATTCAGGGACAGGTTGAACTGGTTTCTCCCTTCACAGTACCTGTGCTTCTCCCGCTCTCAGCCATTTCCACCAGCAGAAAGAAGGGGAAGAGAAGTGAACCAGATAAAACAGCTGAAAAAAGCAGGTCGGCCAGAGTAAAAAAAAGGGGGTTCTACTTTACATTTCAACATTTGGCCCACAAAGGAATTTCAACATGCCTGAAGAGGGAGAATATTTTGGAAAGCATGGTAACTGCTCTTTTTGTTCTGTAATTATCTGAGAAATGTGCTTGTTAAGTGAGTCTCTGACAAGTGAATCTGCCTCACGGAGTGTAGTTTGTTCTGAGTGAAACTGGAGTTTTGGTATCGACACTGAGAGAAAATGGGTGTGTTTGTGTTGAACCTGCTACTGCTGATTGTACAGGTGTGTGGAGGCAGGGAGTTCTGTTTTTATCAGTTGTTTTTCCTCTTGTACAAATGTTGCTTAGCTGTAGATTATTACAGGATAGTGCAGATTAGAAAGGAGAGGCTGCTTTTATTCTGAAAGTACCACTGAGGAGCTTCACTGGTTGTGAATTTATTTGTTCACGAGGCCTCTGTTTTTAGGTCATGCAAATCCGTGGGTATTTCTATAAAAACTCGTATCCACCACATTTCTTTTTAGCCAAGAATAGCACCACAGAGAGGAACAACACTGACATCACACCATATATATGAAATACAATGCCTGTTCTCTTTCTAACAGGAAGCTGGTACTTCTCTAAGAGCTTGTCTAGTAAATGCTTGCTGTAGCATTATCCCTTCAGACCACATACATAATTGATATGCAAAGACGCCACAGAGAATATCATAGTCCTTTGTCCAGACTTAAAGGTGTCAGGATGCCACCTGCCAAACTGAAGCTGATTAGGAATTTAAGTAGAAAAATGCTCAGAATTACTTTTAAAGACACAATGTTTGCAGAGGAATTTAGGTTGGATATGAATGTGCAAGAGGAATTTGCTTAAAAAACATTTGCACCTGATGTTCCTGGCATAGTGACCTCAGATACCCTGCAGCAAACGTAACTATATGCATCAACCTGCAACGATTGATAGTACTAACAACTATTTACCGGAATAGTCAAAATATCAGCTGACATGATTTATTAAACAGAATTCATGATTGTACTGCCTTGTAACTATGTTTCTGCTTATTACAGAATAAAGAAGAAAAAACTTCTTTATTTCTTCTATGCTGATAAGTGTGCCTTTTTGGGTCTTGCCATAAATCAACCTGGAATTATTAGTAGAATAATAGCAGAAACTCTAAGTGATGTCATGTAAGCCCCCTCTAGTGGTTGTGTCTGCTTCGATAGTGCCTCATTCTTCATGGCTCTGCCTTTGCACAGTCACCAGGGAGGAATTTGTTGTGTTGTCAGGCGTGTCTGCCTTTAGGGAAAAAGTCGTTTGACGGAAGAAGAATGGGAGGAAAAAGGGGCTGTTTTTGGTTGTGAACTCAAATCACCCTCCCTATAGTAAAACAAATCTGCCACTGTGATTGTACCACTATGCACATTAAATCCCTTAGAAATTAGTATTTTAATGAACTGCTCAACTGATGATGGCACAATCTTGTCACTGTGGCATTGAATCAAAGATTGCATTAGAGCAGTGTCTATGCTGTGTTTTCTGCTGTCACAAGAGTTCACAGAGTGACGTTTTTCCCCTTTGTGTCTCTTAGGCGAACCAAGGAAGTATGACCCAAGTTTCAAAGGCCCAATCCAGAACAGGTGAGACAGACGTGTTTGTTTACCTCTGAGATGTAGGTTAGGGATGCACTAATCCAATACTGGTATCGTATATCGGTCCAATAATGACTCAAACAGCTGGACAAAATGTCCATTACATTGGCTTCAATACAGTTGTTGATCCATTCAAGAAGAGTATTTACGAAGGATCTGGTGTGTAAGTCATCATTTTTATAGTAATTCAGCAGTAACGTTATTTGTTTGTTACATTTTTTTCAAGTTAGAAAAACAGTGTTTAAAATCAAATTTGTCATATTTGTCTGCCCCTCAGGGACAAATACAGTGTGTTGAATTGAACTGAATTGAATGATGTTTATTTCTTAAGCAGTGGTATTGGATCAGTTCAGTCTCAGAACTAAAAAAGTTAAACTGGTGCATTCGTGTAGATACTACAAGAAGTTTCCCTCAACCTTCTAATCTCTGTCCATTCTAGGGGCTGCACAGACATTGCGTGCTGCATCCTGTTCATTGTTGCCATACTGGGGTATTTTGCAGTGGGAATACTCGGTAAGCACTGTCCTTTGGTTTATCTGTAGAATTACAAATCCCACATATATGAAATTCAAATATTCTTTTGTGAACTTTCCTTTTTTGGGGGGTCTTGCAGCCTGGTCCCAGGGTGACCCCAGGAAGGTGATCTATCCCACAGACAGTCGAGGGCAGTTCTGCGGGCAAGCTGGCACCCCACTTGAGTGAGTTTACACAGTACACCATACTGTTCCCGTTACTCTGCTCCTTATTTGCATTCATATTTGTTTGGGGTCAGATAGTAAAAATAAATCTCTCTCATGTGTTTCTTTCACTTCAATGGAAAAATATGATAAGGTCGAGGAACCTAAGGACTTCAAAGATACCCACAGTGCTATATGACTGCATCTAACTAGGATACGTACTGTAATTATGGGATGGTACATGATGATAACGTCTGTCTGCTCTGGTAAAACTACAATGACATCACTATTATTGTTGGTCATGTTGATCATTTGTTTTTGTTAAAGGTTAGATGTTGCATGACTTTTTGCTGATGTTGCTGCTGCAGTGAGTTTTGAGATGGCATTGTCTCCTTTTATTTGGTCCTGTACACTGTAGGAGTACAGGGCCAAATGAAGCACCTCATCATGGCCTCCATCATTGATTATATATAAAGATGGACCTACTAACACTATGTATCAAAAGTGAACAAAGTCTTGAGGAGGTCACCCACTGGTTTGTGGGCAGCCTTTCAGAAGTGTAAAGTTGCCCTGTCTGCTGCTGTTGACAAATCTGTTGCCGTTTGGTTCCATTATGCACCTCCTCACCTCTTAACATTACTTTGTTGCACCACTGCTGCTACTGTAAATAGACTGACATGTACACTTTATATTTTGCTACAGTTGATTCTTTAACCCGCTTATTTATTCTTATCGTATTTTTACCACTTTTTTTTTTTTTTAATGCATGGCATTTAACCAGGTGAGAGAGAAACAGCATACCAATTCTCCTTATGTTCTGTGCATCTAGTGAACTGAAAATAAAGAATATTTGAATCTTGAAGTTTGACATTTTGGCCATCAGTATCTTGTGTGCAGCTGGGAAGAGTGAGGGATGAAACTCACCAAGCTCATTCTCTAAAAACACTGACTACATCAGTTGTTTTGTTAAAAGCCAAGTAATTTGAGCTGCATAAATGCACTAGTTGGTACACTAGCCGATTAGCCATTGTGGTGCAGTTTTACACAGTGGGTGGAAACACCATCATCTTCTGGTGTCTTTGGAAGCTACTTTGATACTTTGGGATCATTTCACTCCGAAACTATTCTGAGCCAAAAACTATTCTTCTCCACTAAATTTCCTTCCTCTAACCACTTGTGTATTTCCCTGTGCATGGTTTTCTGCCTTTTAATAGGAACAAGCCATATTTGTTCTACTTCAACATCATGAAATGTGCCAGTCCCATGGTGCTGCTGGAGTTTCAGTGTCCTACCACACAGGTGTGATGTCCGGTCGTCTTTTATAGTCTTCCTGATGCTGATTAAAAATCAGCATACTCTAAAATAGTCATATCTTGGCATTCATTTTGTTTTCCCCATTACATTGTTCTCCTCTACTTATACATGTTGCAGTCTGATGATAAATGTTTCCTCATTTTTAGATGTGTGTGGAGAAGTGCCCAGAAAAATTCATGACATTAGTCAAAGCCTATGTCAACAGAAATGACTTTGACTATTACAGGAAATACTGCAAGGAAGGGGTAACCAATTCAATGGTAAGTTTAGGACTGGCATTTGGCCTTGTTTGGTACCTATTTCACCAGATTAGATCATCAAAGTCTTCTCAAGCACATTTTGATCTATTTGAGCTGTACTGTGTTTCAGGGCGTACCGCAAATCCTAAAGGAAGGTCTCTGTCCTGCCATGCTGACCCCCAGCTTACCCTGTGAGTCGTCCTTAATATAGAATGCTCTTTGCACACAGTCACTGATGGTATTTGTGACATAAAGCTTTCTAACTTTTTTTTTTTCTCTTGCTTTCTTCCAGTCACCCGTAGATGCTTTCCAGCTTTGGGCCAGAAAGGAGGGGTGGTAACTGTGGGAAACATCACTCACTTTGAAGACGGAATTGGAAACATCAGAGAAGCTAAGGATCTTGTGGACGGTGTCAAGTGAGTGTTGGAACTGTGGTCACTCAGAATAATGTGATGTATGGCTTGGCAATAAAACAATCTGGAAATAGGATTGTGACTTAATGTATGTGGATAATAATGAGAAGCTGTGGATGTATCTAATCCTACCACACAGTGCTTATCAGCTTGACACCAGCCAATCAGTCAGACATGTTTGGATTTCATGCCAAAGTACACAACCTTGTCATGCGCCAAAACATTTCAAGGGTGGAATTTTATTAAGTCGTGTCAGAGTTTGACGCAGACCAGCAACATAGTGGTGTAGTTTTGATCTACCACCAACAAGGATTTCATGGAGCATTCAGGCGTATTCTGTAAACTAAGAAATATTTAGTTGACTGCACACCAAATTTGTTTAAAATGGAAAAGTTTGCTTATTGTTGATTGTTTACATCTACCTTTCCAACACCTTAATCACAGACCTGTTGTGTTCGGTCACCATTTGACAGACTAAAATGCATAATAATGATAATATATCGGAATTCCTGATTAAAATAGAAGAGCATGCTACATCCTACATCCTACATCAGTTCTCGTTGTCGAAGTAAACCAAAAGGAATATTCCTTGGCAAATACGAGACTTTCAAGAGCCAGTGAAAATGTATTTTTGCATCTGTTACTTGGTGACTAGTATGTCACTGAGTAGCTAACATTTGGTGTTAAAAATGCTTGTTAACATAACCTTGCTTGCCATGGTTAATATGGCAATATCTATGTATTTAATTGACTCTGTTTTTACTGTGCTCTTACTCTTTTATTGTTTCTGTGTTGTCAAGCATTTTGATTGAATGTGCTTTATAAATAAAATGTATCATTACCTCTGTCATACCTCCATCATTTTCAGGAAATGTTGATACTGGCACAAGGAACAAATGATTAAATTTTGGTGGTGATCTGTGTGTGTGTGTGTGGGGGGGGGGGGGGGGGGGATTTTTGTCTGTCTGTTGGTCTGTTAGCAAGATAACAAGATAACTCAAAAAGTTATGGATGGATTATGATGAAATTTTCAGGAAATGTTGATACTGGCACAAGGAACAAATGATTAAATTTTGGTGGTGATTGGGGAGGGGGACTGATCTACATTGGCTGAGGTCTGCGCTCTCTGAGTGCTTTCCTAGTTATTATTGTTATCATTATATTTTGACATCCCTTCTGCAACTCAAGAGCATGTCCTTAATGCTAATTAAACAGCAGTGAATTTTTTTACATGCTATTTTCATGGTGGACAAACCACTAAAAAATGCATGTAGTGTAAAAACATTTTGACATTGTTGAAATTCATGATTTTATTTTTGTTCATCCCAGAAAGACCCCAAATTTCTCTTTTGGTCTCAAACTGAAAAAGTTAGTGATCCCCTTGTCTAGATATATAGATATATATCTGTCATTTACGTGGAGCGTAAAAATGTGGGCCATCTTAATGTTTTAAAGTTGAATGGTCCAGTTTGTAAGATATAGGGAGATTGAGGATTATTAAATCATTTGTAGTGACATGCAAAAAATACCATGATCATGTTTTGCTACCTGTTATTTTGCTATATTACTGATCCCTAATGTGAAGGTTCACACATATTGAAAATAGTTTCTCTGACCTGTCCCAGCCTGTCACGGATTTGACCAATATTACCTGAACCAGAATTTCCACTGTGTAAATAAACGTGAATCTTTCCACAGGAATGCCACTGTTGTCATTGAAGCTCGGCAGGTAGTCATGAAAATTTTTGAGGATTATACACAGTCCTGGTACTGGATCCTGATGTAAGTCACGCATTTGTGTTTTGCAAACATACTTCTTGCTGCTCATTCACCTTAGTGCAGTTTATCAGGGAGAAATGTAAACATCACAGCTCAGTCTCTGTGCTTCCCTTTTCTTGTCACACCCTGAACCCTCTGTAGAGGCTTGGTTATTGCTATGCTCACCAGCCTGCTCTTCATCGTCCTCCTGCGCTTCCTGGCTGGGATCATGGTCTGGATCATGATTGCATTGGTGATACTGGTCATAGGATATGGTAGGGGTCACAGCACCTGAAAATTTGTCAATATTGTGTTCTGCACTTGAGCATTTGCCCACAGTAGAAGCTACACTGCTGCCCATTTAAAAGTGCTATTACTTGAACAAACTATTTGTTCTTGCATTTTCTTTCTAAATATCTCATGTTTTCCTGTTTTGTTGTTATTCATTAGGTATCTTCCACTGCTACATGGAGTATGCAGCCCTGAAAGGAGAGCCAGGCGCTAATGTAACTCTACAAGAACTGGGCTTCCAGACAGACTTCACAGTCTACCTTCAGATCAGACAGACGTGGCTGGCCTTCAGTCAGTGCACAACAAACGCAGGCATGTTGCTAAAAATGAGAAGCTTTACAGTGTTACTTACTCTGCTATCCTTCTTCTTTAGTGATTATCTTGGCCATTGTGGAGGTGATCATCATCCTACTACTTATATTCCTCAGGAAGAGGATCCTCATTGCCATCGCACTTATCAAAGAAGCCAGCAGGTCAGCCATGAGAGGATCAGTTGAAGGAAAATACAAAAACAAATCAATACACTTCTGGTGTTAAACTGTCCTGACTTTCAGTATAAATCAATAATCATTGTAGTGGATGATCTGTCAAACTAGGTGTAGGTGAATTTGTCAAAATAGTTTTTTGGGCTTGAATGTTTTGAACTAAATGATGCCATTGTTGATTTGGCAGAGCCATTGGCCATGTGATGTGTTCACTTGTCTACCCACTCTTCACTTTCTTCCTCCTGGTCATTGTGATCGCCTACTGGGCAGTTACTGCTGTGTATCCTTTCAATAGTCAAAGAGTACGCCATTAAAACCCTTATGTCACCATTGGACTGATGTGTGACCATTATGACAATATAAGCAGAAAAATTTGTGTCATGTATGTATTGAATTATTAGGGATGATGCATTTAATGTAGTTTATGTTCAAGACATGCATGAAATCTGATGTGATTGTTTAATAATTATCATCCTTCGTCCCCAGTTAGGCTTGTGCGCCTACAAGCTACAAACATGATCAAAATGTATGTATTTTCTTTCATAAAAACACAGTACATTACAGAAAAGTGCAATATTTTTACAGTTAACTAAAAATGGTTACAGCTCAGTTTTTGCTTTTAGCTAGCCTTTTCATTTTTGTTGTAAAGGTTTAATTGTTTTTTTTTGGTTGTTGTTTTTTTTTTAATTTTATTGATTTTATTTCACTTCACCGTTTTCCATTCACCATGCTCCTACTTATTCTGTCACTATAGTGTCTTCAGATTTATCTGGAAAAATGCTCTGTCAAAACTGTTTGTATTTGAAGACTGGTTTGAGAAAACAAAAGTGAGTGAAGCTCTCTACACTAAATAGATTGTATCTCCTCAGAATGTGACAAGTGACAGCTTGATTGTATAATGAGCAACTTGGCAGAGTGGCCAAGAGTAAAACCCTGAATCCCTGATGTCTTGGAGACCTTGTAATTCCCAAAAGCATCTGCCAAATGTCCTTGACAGTACAAATCAGTTTCTTGTCTACCTCAAATGAACCAGTCTACAAAGTTTTCAATGAGACACTATGTGAACACTCAAGAGCCACTTGTGAACCAGCGGTAAGGTCCTATTTTCATTCCTGTTGTAACCTTTAGGCTAAGGTAAGCTACCTTTACATGGAGTCTGTTTAGTGCAGAGAAATAATAGAGGTGAATTTCCAGGAAGGACAGAAACATAGCAGTAACTAAACAAAGTTGGGTCAGTAGATGAAAAAGCTTTTTTTTTTCTTTAAGATTTTGAAATATTTATGGAGTGTCAAAGGATATACTGTTCAAATAAATGATAAAGAAAATAAACAAATCCAGAAAAGTTGAAATAAGAAACTACTTCTCAGATATTTCTGGAAGATAAGATATTTAACAGCAGAGGGACATGTTAAAATAGCCTTCTCTTCTGATTAAATGCTTCAGGCATGATGATCACTTTATTCAGAGTCCATTTAAACAGTTCAGTCAGATCCTTTAATTTGAAGAATTTCAAATAGGCTGAATAAATATTGTCCATGTAAACATTGCCACAGCCTCTGCTCAGATGTGTTCCTTGCATTAACTGGATCTCTCTGGTTCTGATCCAGAACTATTCTATCAGTCCAATGAAAGCTCAGTGTCCAGACTCCGAGTGCCTTTTTGCTTTCTATGGTGGAGAGACCGTTTATCACAAATACCTGATCGGACTGCAGTTCTACAATGTGTTCCTCTTCTTCTGGTGCGCCAACTTTGTCACGGCTCTGGGGCAGATGACCTTGGCTGGGGCCTTTGCCTCTTACTACTGGGCATTTGTCAAACCAGATGACATGCCCGCCTTCCCAGTGTTCTCTGCCCTTGGGAGATCTCTCAGGTATGCATGTGTGAAAACAGTGTGACATAATCTCACATTTGTTGCACTTTGAAGCTGCTATTTTCAAATCCTGTGTATCTGTGTGTTTTAGGTATCATACAGGAACTCTGGCGTTCGGCTCCCTCATCCTGTCAATCATTCAGATCATCAGAGTTCTGCTGGAGTATCTGGACCACAAGCTTAAAGGTATGAGACTATTGTGAAGTACAAAATAATGTAGATTTCCAAGGATGAAAGTATGGCTGCATCATTTCATCATCATGATGTGTGTGTATGGGTAATTATTATGGTGACTACTGACCATGGTGACATGCGTAGGTAACCTGTTAAACCCTGGGCTGTTTGTTTCTAGGTGAAATAATTTCAATGTAACACAAAACAATTGATTAGCTGATAGCAGAGGCTTCATTTATGTAAAACCAGTCATCAGAAAACAGCAAAGGCAAGACAAAATTTGTAATTATCGCATCATAATGCAGCCTTTAGTATTATTGTCTTCAGGTCACTCAGTGAGTTTTGGCTGTAGAGAAATAATACTTGTACTGTTGGATGTGCTTAGTGGCAGCTTAGCAGTGCAAACTACCATGATAATATGGTCTTTTGTTTTATGAAATTATCAATAATATACGATGGTTTTGGCTTGTGGGCTTGTTTTAGATATTTGCCCATTTAAGTGCTTGTTTGAATTGTGTTCTGTTTTCCAGTAATTGCTTTTGTTGATGTTCTCCTGGTTACAAGAAAGTATAGCATGTGTATATTGCTACAAGAATCTCATAGCATTACTATGGCAACAGAGACAGAACTGGGGGCAGCTGGGTTTAAGAGGGCACTTAAGACAAAATAACCCAAACGCAACCAAAGATTGGTGATGAGCAAGAGACAAAAAACTGAAAAGAAATATTTGACTGCAAAAAGTCAATCTTCTGCAAGTATTTCAGCTACAGAAAGGATTATTTACAGTAAACAGGTGCTTTATTGACAGTGTTTTCATGGTGAGCAGCTAGTGATTGAAATGACCTTATTTTCCCTCTAAAACCACTCCAAAAATAGTCCTCACTTGCTTTTGTGTTTGAGAGTAAATGTAAAGTCTTCAGAGTAAAAAAATTCTTAGCTCAAGCCGATTTTCAGAGACAGACAGACAGTCTTTATTGATCCTAATCTGGATAATTTAACAGTAAGGTACAATAATAAACTGTAATGTGCAAGTAAAATGTAACATTCTAAATTTGTAACTTTCCTTTTTAGTAGGACAAATTAACCTCAACAAATTCAAAGAGCAAAGGTTTGACTTGTCTATGGTGTCAGATACTCACCTCTCTCTCAATCATGGTATCATTTACAGGAGCCCAAAATAAATTTGCCAAGTTCTTGTTGTGCTGTCTGAAGTGTTGTTTCTGGTGTTTGGAGAAATTCATCAAGTTCCTCAACAGAAACGCTTATATTATGGTATGTGCCTTGTCTTTGACTCCAAACTCAACCCTGTTATTATATTAAATACAACAAATTTAGTGTGAGTATTTGAGTAATGTCTGCCTTTGACCTGAAGGTGGCGATTTATGGCAAAAACTTCTGCACCTCTGCCAGAGATGCCTTCTTCCTCCTTCTGAGGAACATGATCAGGTGATTGTGAATCTTGTGTATCTGTGATGTTTGGCAGAATTGTTACTGATTAGGATCAAGTCTTAACGTGAGTCTTTAAATCCCTCAGGGTGGCCGTCTTGGACAAAGTGACAGATTTCCTCTTGTTTTTGGGCAAACTGCTAATTGTTGGGCTTGTGGGTAAGTCTGTTTATTCACTCACACACTTTATTCACTTTATTCACCTTATATTTTAGAAAATGACAAGGGTTAATTAATATTCGACTTTACTCCACAGGGGTCTTTGCCTTCTTCTTCTTCTCTGGGAGAGTGAGGGCCTTTGAGAACACGGCTCCCAGTCTCCACTACTACTGGGTACCCATCCTGGTGAGGCCTTTTTTCCTTCTGAAAACAGTAGACATAGAATATATATGGATTTGTGCCATTTCATGATCTATTCTGTGACTTGTGTATGAATGGTTGTTGTCCTCATTAGACTGTGGTGATTGGTTCGTACCTCATCGCCCATGGATTCTTCAGTGTGTACGCCATGTGTGTGGACACTCTGTTCCTCTGTTTCTGTAAGTTGCCCCTCCTCAGAGATTGTGACATCAGTTTGTATCTCATAATAATAATAATAATAATAATAATAATAATAAAGTTCATTTGTATAGCACTTATTACACAAAGAATTCACTAAGTGCGTTACAATACAATCAGAAGTAAAATACATAGGCAAAAAAACACACAGCTACAGACACAGGCATAAAAACATACAGCTAGATACACAGGCATAAAAACACAAGGAAATCATCATAAAATCCACACCTAACTAAAAGCCTGTCTAAACAAGAAGGTCTTATATCTGTGGACTTAGGGCTGTGAAATATGTATTATGATGTGTAAAGATATAGGAAGTAACAGTTGCTCTATAGGGGGTATTGGGGGTATTGTTAGAGACACCTCCCACCCCTTCAACAAACTGTTTTCCCCCCTGCCCTCAGGGAAACGCTTCCGGAGCCTGAGGTACAAAACTACCAGATTTTTAAATAGTTTTTATCCAACAGCCATAAGACTGCTTAACAAAAGTTGAGGGGGTGCAGTGCAATACAGAATCGTGCAATAGTGACCATCGTGCAATATTTTTTTTTTTTTTTACCTTTACTAACTTATTTATTTATTTATTTTATTTTAGTGCAGTTTTTAATATTTTATCATATATATGGGTTGTTTTTAGTTGGTGTTTTTAGGATTTTTTTTCAGTGTTTTTATTTTGTGCTGTGCATTTTGCTATTCTGTTCTGTAACAGCATCTGGGATGTTTTTATTGAATGACAATTAATAAATCTGAATCTGAATCTCTATATGTAGGAGAAGTAGAATTAACGTTGTAAGGGCGAACAGGCAATTATGCTACGAGGCTAATGATTTAAGTCATATTTTTGGCCATATTGTGATATCTGTGTAACTGTACTCTCCTAACACTGCTGCTTCATTTTCATCAGTGGCTATGACTTGAAAAAAAAATGCCTTGAACGCTGTACATGGTGATTGGTTAAATTCTGGCAGCACAAGTGTTTAGTCAGTCTACTTTAATCTGCAGGAGTTTGACATAAAATAATTCTGCACAGTGGAATTTCTTGTCACACTTTCCATGTCTCAACGTACAACTGAATATTTACCAACTTAAAACATACTAATGTTCTTTAGTATTCAGGTTAAATATATTTAGATATGTCTTTTGTCTATAGTGTTCACCCCTTTATGGACTTCCACATTAGAAAATGATACATTTTGAGCAGAGACAAATTAATCGATTCAAAGTCTTCTGATCAACTACATTAAGGCTTTCCACCAACATGAATCCTCACTTTGCTTCTGGTGTTTGGCTGTCACTAATTCTAATCTGCATGAATATAATGTGCCACAGTTTCTCTGTTCTCTATTTCATAATAACAGTCTGTGGCGTACAGCAAATTAACCTGGAGGGTGAAGCTGAAATGCCTGTGGGTGCCTTTGCTTGCTTGCTATTTGACTTTCTTTCTCTTTTTTTGTCTCTCTCTTCCTTTTCTTCCTCACTTCCCACAATCACTTCTTACTGACCCTGTAACACCATTCGTATACCTTGATTTCCCATATTTATTTTCTGATTCATCCATACACAAAAATACACATACACCCACAAGGTGAAGACCTGGAGCGCAATGACGGCTCAGCTGCAAGGCCTTATTTTATGTCCTCAAGTCTCCATGAGATTCTGTGGAAGAACCAGGCGGAGGATCAGCCTTCATCTTCTGCTCAGCCACAGGATGATGATGATGATGAAGACATTCGGTCGAAACGGCAGCAGCAGGAGGAGGGCGCAGACTAACTATGATCACACATTGTTCAGACTGTTTATACCACGATGGACATGACAAAAATCCATAGGAGTTTAAGATATCATAAATTATGGCTGTAATGAGCTGATACTTTATTGCTCATCAAGAACGTCTCCTCTGCACTTAAATCCACTCACACTGAGACTGATTGTAGTCTCAGCTACACAACACCACGCCTTAATGTGGCAGAAATTCCAAATTTTAAGAGGACTTAAACACATACACAATTCCCTGAGGGTTACAGACTGTCTTTATTCACAGCAAACTGGAGCATAGTTTTTCTTCTACCTTGTATCTGATTCAACACAAGAAAACATTGCAAATTGATGTTATACAGTAGATTTGTTTTGCTAAGTGAACATTGACCATGTTTCTAGCAACAATGTGGGTCATTGTTTGCATGGTGAAGGCAGTAAGATGTAGTTCTAGTGTCTGTAATTGTTTGATAGTGGTTTTGATTATGTTAAAACCTGCCCAGTTGAATGTCTGGAAATAATCTGAATGAGTACACTGTGGTAAACAGACATGACACAGAGGTAACTCTGTTTTTGCCTTTTTAATAGTTCTTCTCACTGCCACTGGCCAATAGAAACTTGAAGCCGTTCATGTGCCTAATTTACAGTGTTAATATTGGTCCGTTTGCACTTTAAACTTTTGAGGGAAACCAGTTGTTATAGTTTGTACAGTCAGAACCACATGATCATGAATGCTTCTTCATTAATATCAATGCACTTTAAGTTGTGTTCACGCTAAACTATAACAGATTTTTATGTGTGGATGAGTAATTTCTTAAGGTTATTTGCTTTGTTGTTTGTTAGGTCTCAGTAAAACATTATGAGATTCAGACCCTTTGGAAATTGTATGTGCCAGTGTAAGTGCTTTAATAAACAGTATTTAAGACATGTTTCAATGACAAAAAACAGGACAAGGACTGGTGTTTTTTTTAAAATGTTTTTAATATTATATTAATATTTCTATAGGAATTTTTTTCCTGCAAAATTTTAAGATGCCCGTTCGGCCAACTTGTGTGGTGCTAGCTGTAAATGCTAACTCTGCTGTGAAGGCTGCAGATTTCACAGCTGTACACAAACTGCAAAAAATAGCCTGGTTTCATGTATTTTCTGTCTTTCTATCTGCAGTGGAGGACCTTGAGAGAAACGATGGCAGTGCAGAGAGGCCATACCTGATGCCTGAGAGCCTCCGCAAAATTCTGAACAAGAAGAACAAGAACCAGCCGGCAGAGTAGAATACTATTAACTTAATTTAGGCAACACTGTGGGCTACAAGCAAGAACTTAATGCCATGGGTCACCGGGAGCCTACAGGTGACAATCAGAAGTGTCATTCCTTGTGTTGTTACCAAAGACCTTTCACTGTCCCACCAGCATGTCAACACTACAGTGTGTCAGTGTGAAATGTAGAAACACCAAACCTATTTTGTATGGTCACAAGTATACAACTTGGACAGAAGAGGAAGCTTTTGCATATTGTTAATTTATAATTTGAACACAGTTAACATGCAAACTGGTGTTTAGCCGGTTGTATATTTTTATAAAGAAGTGTCATAATTTTATTACCTCCGCCAAGGAGGTTATGTTTTTGCCAGGGTTTGTTTGTTTGTTTGTCTGTCTGTTTGTTTGTTTGTCTGTCCGTTAGTGTGCAACATAACTCAAAATGTTATGGACAGATTTGGATGAAATTTTCAGGGTTTGTTGGAAATGGGATGAGGAAGAAATGATTAAATTTTGGTGGTGATCGGGGGTGGGGGGGCCCACGGGGGGGGCCACTGATCGTTAGTGTGCAACATAACTCAAAAAGTTACGGACAGATTTGGATGAAATTTTCAGGGTTTGTTGGAAATGGGATAAGGAAGAAATGATTACATTTTGGTGGTGATCGGGGGTGGGGGGGGCCCACGGGGGGGGGGCACTGATCAGCCTTGGCGGAGGTCTGCGCTCTCCGAGTGCTTCTAGTTATTATTGTTACATGAAGGTTAGTTATAAAGTTGTTAAAACAATATTTGCGGTTCATCAAAATTTTTATAACGTGTAATCTTATCTAATATTGTGCTTATTGTCATAGCTTAAATAACAATAATATTTGCTTTTGTTACCAAAGCCATTAAACAGTTTTTTGTATGTAGTCAAGGCCTTATCTTCATTTATGTAAATAAGTTGTCGAGTAACTATTATAAACCACATTACGGATGGAGACAGAAAAAGGAAAAAGGCTAAATTGAAGTCACTGATGCTTTTGGTTGTTTTTTTGTTTGTTTGTTTTTTGGTGCTTATGTTTGTGGAGTTAAAGCGATTACATTTTTGAAATAAAACAAAGTTTTTTACATGGCTGTTTTAGACTGTCATTCATTTATCAAATTATTTTAACCTTAAATTCTTTTTAAGCTTTTGTCTTAATCTGTAAGTATTCAGCTGTCAATCACCATACAGACTGATGCAACTGTCTTTGAGGAATGCAGTAATGTTGAGTAATGAGATGACTGTAATAAAAAATTGAAGTTCACAATGAAACAATCATCCCTCAAGGTCCATTTATAGAAGCATTTAATCATGAAATAAAACATGTAAAATGCTCATGCCAAACCTTACTTCCACAGAGATGATACCAGTAATTAATCAAGATAATGGTCACATCTGTTAATCATGTCCACAAAGACCAGAAATTGGGAAAAGAAAGGAGGGGAAAAAGCTTTTTATAATATTTAATAATTGTCTTATGCATACATCGATCAGCTATAACCTTATGACCATTGACGGGTAACATGGTGAAAATGTGGATCATATTGCTAAAATGCTATGTTTCAGGGGGTGGGACATATCAGGAACCTCAGGCAAAGATTGTGCAGTTCATCTTCACTTGGAAGAAAAAGGATACTCTTTCGAGGACAACAATGTCAAGATTGCTGCACCTACTTGTACCCAAAAGAAGAACATGACATCATACTTGGAATGAGAGATTCCTCTGCAGGACATGATGAAATAAGAGCAGGCTTCAGTAAAGAAATAGTTGCCTCTATTACTGAGCCCTTGACACATATCTTTATCTTTCAAATGAGGTGTTGTACCAAGAGACCTCAAAGTAGCTAAAGTAATACCACTGTTCAAATCGGGTGATTCCAGTACATTCACAAACTACTGCCCTATATCTGTTTTACTTTTTTTTTTCTAAAGTAACAGAGAAGCTAGTGTTATACAAGAATAATAAAACATTTGGATGGAAGCAATATTTTATATAACCATCAATATGGCTTTAGAAAAAAGTCCAAAGTCCTCTTTTCAGATGAAAGTAAATTTTGCATGTCATTTGGAAATCAAGGTCCCAGAGTCTGGAGGAAGAGTGGAGAGGCACAGAATCCACGTTGCTTGAGGTTCAGTGTGAAGTTTCCACAGTCAGTGATGATTTGGGCTGCCATGGCATCTGCTGGTGTCGGTCCACTGTGTTTTCTGAAGTCCACAGTCAATGCAGCCATCTACCAGGACATTTTAGCGCACCTCATGCTTCCTTCTGCTGACAAGCTGTATGGAGATGCTGATTTCATTTTCCAGCAGGACTTGGCACCTGCCCACACTGCCAAAGGTACCAAAAGCTGGTTCAATGACCTTGGTGTTACTGTGCTTGATTGGCCAGCAAAATGGCCTGACCTGAACCCCATAGAGAATCTATGGAGTATTGTCAATAGGAAGATGAGAGACACCAGATCCAACAATGCAGATGACCTGGAGGCTACTATCAAAGCAGCCTGAGCTTCCATTCCACCTGAGCAGTGCCACAGGCTGATGGCCTCCATGCCACGCCACACTGATGCAGTAATTCATGCAAAAAGAGGCCCAACCAAGTATTGAGTGCATACAAATTAACATACTTTTCAGAAGCCTGACATTTCTGTTTAAAATATCCTTTTTTTTAAAAATTGATTTTATGCAATATTTACATTTTCTGAGACACTGGATTTTGGGTTTTCATTATCTGTGAGCCACAATCATCAAATTTCAAGAAATAAGGCTTGAAATACTTCACTCTTTGTCTAATGAGTTTATATAATATATGGGTTTCATTTTCTGAAATAAGTGACAAAAAATATTGAACTTTTTCATGATATTCAAATTTTTTGAGATGTACCTGTAGATGAAAAATTGAGTTGGAAATACCGTATTGATCTTGTCCGTAAAAAAAACCCATGAAGTCATTTGGCATTTTGAACAGAGTTTGTTCGTTGATTAATCATTCCTGTTTCTTGATTTTTTATTATTGCTTCATTTATCCTTACATTATTTATTGCAATACTGTTTGGGTGGTAACCTGTCCCACTTATCTCAATAAGATTTTCCTAATTCAAAAGAAATTTTTAAGAATGATCAGCTTTTCTAAAAGACTTGACTCATCTGCTCCTCTTCTCAAAAATTCAAACTTCTCTCAGTGTTTGATGTGAATGTTTACCAGACCTGTGTCTTCATGTACAAATATGTTCACTTAACTCACGTCCTTCCTAAAGTTTTCCAGAACTTTTTTATGTTGCCTTCTGTTATTCACAATTATCCTGCACAATACTCAAGCAAATTTTATCTTCCATACTTCCATACAGCCGAACTGTCAGTCAGTATTCTCTAAAATATCGTGAGCCACATCTTTGGAATAATCTACTTCCTAAACTTAAATCTACATCTTCTTTATCATTATTTAAAAAGCACCTGAAAAGGACTCTAATTTACAAAAAAAATGTAAGGCTTTATATCAATTGATTTGTATTTCTATTGTTTTTACTTTAGATTATTATTTCAGTTAGGTCATATTTTTAATTAATTTCATTTATTTATTCATTCCAATCTAACTGATTGGAACGGAGCAGGATGATGAAAACTTATAATACCTGCCCCTTTCTTGAAACATCTGCTTACATCAGATAGGTTGCTGTTACAGCTGTTTCAGTAAACAGTTTACATGATAGTCAATGCAAATATGACAAATCCAAAATCCATAAGTTAAATTACTTCATTACATGCTTTTATAAAGCTTCTCTATTCTTTCCTTATACAACCTCTAAAACTGAAAAATTTATGTACAGCTCGTCTCTTCCATTGCCAAAGAATTCCACATTCTGACACCCACAACAGAAATATACATTTGCTTTACATTAGTCCTTACCCTTTGCTGTTTAAAATTAAATCTCCTTCATGTTCTTCATCCTGTGATACTAAAACAAATAATCTCTGCAAATTTGCAGGCAAAAGTCCATTTCTCACTCTAAACACAATCAGCAATGTCCTTAATTCAGCTATCTCTTTAAACTTAAACAATCCTGATTTAATAAACAACTCATTTGTATTTTCCCTGAAATTAACATTATACATGATTCTTATTGCTCTTTTTTGTAATAAAAACAATGGCTTTGTGTTACTCATATATGTGTTGCCCCATACTTCAATACAATAACTCAAATATGGCAGAATAAGTGAAAAATATAAAATTTGCATTGCTTTATAATCCAACACATATTTTGCTTTACCTAATACAGAAGTATTTTTTGGACACCTTTTTTTTTTTACATAAGCAATATGTGGCTTCCATGTTAATTTATCGTCCACTATTACACCCAAAAAACGAATTTCTGACACCTTCTCAACTGTAACAGCATTAATAGACAATGAAACATGTTCTTCCTTTTTTCTATTTGTGAACACCATAAACTTAGTTTTATTCCAATTCACAGATAATTTGTTTATATCAAACCAATTTTTGAGTTGAACGATCTCATTCCCTATTTTCTGTACTTACGTTTTTAAATCATCTCTTGAACAAAGAAAGCTTGTATCATCCGCAAACAAAATAAACTGCATTATCTTTGATATATCACATATGTCATAATTATATAAAATAAATAATTTTGGCCCTCGAACACAGCCTTGTGGAACTCCACATTCAATTTTTAAACAATTAGACACTTTCCCAGCAAACTGTACATATTGTTGTCTGTTGTGTAAATAACTTGTCAACCAATCTAAAACAACTCCTCTTTTACCATATGAAAATAATTTTGAAATTAAAATGTTGTGATCTAACGTATCAAATGCTTTCTTTAAATCAATAAGTACTCCTATAGTATATTTTTTTGTTATCTCTTGCATTTGTGATTTCTTCTATTATGTCCATTAATGCTAGAGCTGTAGAATGATTACCTTGAAAGCTATACTGACTGTCATTTAACAAATTATTTTTCTCAATAAAAAATCTAATTTTTGCACAAATAATTTTTTCGAGTATTTTAGAAAATTGTGAGAGCAAAATTTGTTAATTTGTTTTTTCTATGTGTATTGTTTATTTCCAGCGAGGTATAAGCCTTTTTTGGCTTCTATCCTCTCCTGTACAGTGGTGTTACTTGCATGTAAATTGTTTTTTTTTTTTTTTTTTTTTTTTTCTCCTGCTGTTTGTGATGTAAAAATAAATAAATGAATAAAAATAAATACTGACCTGAAAGAGCTTTCAATTCCATATAATCCACCTGGAGCACTATGCTCTCAACATGCAGGCTTACTGGTGGTTCCTACAATCTATAAAAGTAGAAGGGGAGCTACACTGTAAGCCTGGACTTTGTATTTACTAAAATGCTTTAATTACAATGTATTTAAATGATTTAAGTTTTATTACATTACTGTAAAATGTTGAGTATATTCTACTGATTTGTAGACATAGTCGAAAGTACAAAAAAGTTTAAGTTCAATGGATTTAAATCACTAAGTTTTAGTCATGACCACACCTTTTTATCTCCGCATTGCATTGTGGGTATTGGGCATGTTGTTGAAAATGTGTTATTTTTATGTGAAGGGGTTCAGCAGGGTTGTAGTGTTAGTGTTAATTTTGACTTAATGTGTGTATGGCAATGTTTATTGACCTTTTTGTGTTTGTTTTTTATATTTTTGTAGAGCTGCACCATAAGTGAGAGCAATAGGCTGAACAATGGCTTTCCTGTTCATCTTCATTTATTATCACAAGAAATTACAATTACGTTGATCTGACTACATGCACAACTTCCAACCATGCTACAATGTATACATTGTGTACTTATACAAAGCAACTTATATTGCAAAATATTCAAATTTAAATCGACTTGTTATGAGTTCAATGAACTGATGATATTAAGTCTAATGCTTATGCAAAGTATATTGACATTGCAACAAATTTTAAGTTAAATTAACTTGGTATTTAGTGTGTTGTACTTAAAATAGCAATTCCATTCAAATCAAGCATTCAAGTTTAATACACTCAAGTTTTCATTACTCGTTACTTAAATTTTTAAAGGCAACCAGTTTCCTCAAATGTTTTAAGTAAAAACTTACAGTCTTACAGTGTAGAGTGTGAAAGGCTTAGTACAAAGGCTGAACCCAAAAGCAAGACCACAAAAAACCAGTAAGGTTTAGTGTTTTTATTAAACACTTTAACAGGGACAGATATACAACACAGAGATAATATAACTTCTGTGAAGCCACCGGATCCGGGGGAAAACATCTGGGCTGCGGGTGAATACGGCAGACGACCGGCTTGGCCGAGCCGGGAAAACCCCAACGGAATCCCCACTAGGGACAAACAGAGGGTGGTCAAAAAACAAGCCAGGTCATACACGGAAAAGCAGTCAAACAAGCAACGGTACATGGGGGACAGGCAGACTCACGGTAGTAATCCAGGCGAAGGTCGAAGCACAGGTAATCGGTGGAGGCTGAGGTAATAAAGGGAGTAGGCAGAGACAGAGTCGGTAACGAACCAGGTCGATGACGAGCAAGCAGGATAGGAACAGGCTGAATCAGTGGTCAAAGGACGAAAACAGGTCAAACACGGCAGACAAACAAACAGGATCCAAAACCTTTCAACAGCCTTTCAACGCTTACTCACTTGAACCTAACCTCTTAACCGTGCCTTTTTAACTTGACGCCATCAATCCAAACCTCCATCAGGGCAGGTCAGTATTGTCAGTGGATCCTTACCTCTGGCTGTCACCCACCGCTTCCCGCGCTCTGCCCCGGTATCTCGCTGTTTCCACCATGGCGTCATCCTCATCAGCCGGAGATAGTCCTCTTGTCGAAGCCAACAAAACCCTGGTAAAGGCTTACCAAACTATCGCGGATCTCAAAGAGGAAATACTGCGCCTCTCCGCAGAACTCGAGGAGAAAAATGCCCAGCTCTGTGGTTTCTCCAGCCGCCTTCCCACACTGTCCAGTCTGTTCCTGAAAAGCGCAGAGAAGCCCAAAGCCTCCTGTGATGATACGGTGTTATGGGATCCTTCCTCTGCCTGTTTTCGCCCCCCGTGTTCTACACCCTGGTCTGAAGTGGTGATTCGTGGCCGCAAAAAGAACACGAGCAAAGACTCACCACCTCCGACCATCAACACATCAAACCGCTTCGGCGTCCTGTCCGTGGAGGACGCTCCGGCTCCTCCCCCCGCCACGGCTGGTGTGCCCCCCATCCCACCTGGCTCTGTCCCGGAACCGGCTCCTGCTGACTCCGTGGCTACCACCGAGCTGATTACCGGCGACGGTCCTAAAGCCGGTCCTCCTGTAAAGCCGTCGAACAAGGGTCCCCGCTCCTCGGTCCGCTCCTCTGCCCGGCGCCGCCTTCTCCGAGAGGCCGTCCGCCGTCACACTGACAGTCCACCCGTGGAATGTCCACCTAGAGAGACCAGGAACCCTTCACCTTCAACACCGTCTCCTCGACCACTTTTCCCTCCGACCACCGCTATCCTCGGGGACTCCATCATCCGTCACGTCCGTTTCTTTAACGCCATAACCAGGTGCTTTCCTGGTTCCACCGTCACCTCCATCCTCCATGAACTCCCTCAGCTGCTGCTCTCACTGCTGTCCACCGTTACCCGGATCATAGTTCACGTGGGCTTCAATGACACTTCTCTTCAACAGTCCGAAGTGACGAAGGTTCATTTTAAAAACCTCTTTGATAAACTGAAAGGATCCGGGAAGGCTGTTTTCATTTCCGGGCCCCTCCCCTCCTTTGCCCGTGGTGTGGGCCGTTTCAGCCGACTCCTCAGCCTGAACAACTGGCTCCAGTCCGCCTCTGCTCTGAACGGCTTCAGTTTTATTGATAACTTTAATCTGTTCTGGAACCGCTCCTCCTTTTACAAGTCCGATGGCGTCCACCCCTCTACACTAGGCAGCAGCGTCCTGGCTCAAAACATTCAACACGCTGTCCAGACTAAAACCACACCCACACCTATGTGACTACGCTCCCCGTCTTCTGCTGCAGTCACCTGCTCCCCCTGCTGGTCACATCAAACATCACCACGTTCAGAGTCTCCTGTACAGTCTGTAGTCAGACTGAATACCACCCCAGCTGTTCTCTCCTCCTCTCCCAGCCCCTCACTAATGACAGTTACACCCCTCACTCACACCAGCTCACCTCTGAGGAACAATCTCTCTACTGGTCACCATCCCATTCCTGTTATTTTCGGTTCACGTATGGGGTTTCACACTGCTAAAAGGCATCGTAATATCACCAATCTCCGCCCATTAATATACACCACAGTCATTGGTGCGTCCTTCTCTGTAGGGTTATGGAATTGCCAATCTGCAGTGAACAAAGCAGATTTTATTGCTGCCTATGCCAACCATCACACACTGGACATCCTGGCTCTCACTGAAACCTGGATTACACCTGAAAACAATGCAACCCCAGCCGCACTTTCTATCAGCCACACATTCTCTCATACCTCTCATCCATCTGGACGAGGAGGTGGTGTGGGTCTGTTAATTTCCAACAAATGGAAATACAATCAACTCCTACCTTCAGTCAAATACAACTCCTTTGAATACCATGCCATCCTAGTGACAGCACCAGTCAAACTTTACATAATTGTCATTTATCGTCCACCAGGGCAACTGGGTGATTTTCTTGATGAGCATGACACTCTGCTTTCCTCCATCCCAGAGCATGACTGCCCCATGCTAGTCCTCGGTGACATGAACATCCACTTAGACAATCCCAGCTTCTCAGATTTCATGTCACTAATACTCTCTTTTGAGCTACAGCGGGTTTGCAGTCCTCCAACCCACAAAGCTGGTAAAGAGCTCGATCTCATTTTCACCCGAAACTGCATCACAGATGCCCTCACAGTCACACCTTTACACCTGTCTGACCACTATTTCATTCAGTTCAGTGTGTCTCTCCCTGAAAAACACTCTTCTCCCTCCCCCATGGTCTCTTTCCGCCGCAACCTCCGCAATTTGTCCCCCACCCACTTCTCCACTGTCGTAGCCTCCGCTCTCCCTCCCCCCAGCACTTTTTCCTCCTTAGAGGTTAATGATGCCACTGAGTCTCTGTGCTCTACACTTAGCTCCTGTCTGGATAATCTGTGCCCTCTATCTACTAGACCCGCTCGATCCTCCCAGTCCCACCCATGGCTCAATGATAACCTCCGGTCGCTGCGTACCAACCTCAGAGCCGCAGAGAGAAAATGGCACAAAACAAAAAGCTCTTCTGACCTGATCACATTCCAGTCACTATTGGTATCCTTCTCATCCAGTGTCACTGCTGCGAAGAAGGCTTACTATAATAACAAAATTCATTCTGCCACCGACACCAAGAAACTATTCTCAACCTTTAAAACACTACTCAACCCTCCACCTCCACCGCCCACTACTAATCTGACAGCAGACAATTTTGCTTCATTTTTCATAAATAAAGTGTCTACTATCAGCAGTCAGTTCACTGATCCACCCATAGACTGCACGCCTCCTTCTTCAACATCATCATCACACACTGCTTCTTCTCCCCTGACTATGGCTACTACTAACTCAACTGATAAAAGCCCAACTGCGTCATTCCCCTCATTTACTCCCCTCACAGAGAATGAGGTGTCTAAACTCCTTTCCTCTAGCCGTCCTACAACATGCCTGTTGGACCCTATTCCAGCCAACCTCTTACAGTCTGTTGCTCCAACTATCACAGCACCAATCACACATGTGATTAATGCTTCACTGACATCAGGAATATTTCCTACAGTATTTAAACAAGCGCAGGTAACACCACTTCTCAAAAAACCTTCCCTCACCCCCACTCAAGTGGAGAATTATCGACCAGTCTCACTCCTCCCATACCTTTCTAAGACCATCGAAAGGGCGGTCTTCAAACAGGTCACAGAATTCCTCTCCCAAAATAACCTCCTTGACATCAACCAATCTGGCTTCAAAATCGGCCACTCCACTGAAACGGCTCTGTTGTCTGTGACAGAAGCCTTGAAAGAGGCTAGAGCAGCAGCCAAGTCTTCAGTACTCATTCTACTGGACTTATCAGCAGCATTTGACACTGTCAATCATGATATCCTGTGATCCATACTCTGGAACATGGGCATCACAGGCCACGCACACTCCTGGTTTCAATCTTACCTTACTGGTCGGTCCTTCAGTGTGTCCTGGCTAGGGCACACATCAGCAGTTCACCGCCTCACCACGGGGGTCCCCCAAGGCTCTGTGTTGGGCCCCCTCCTTTTTGCCATATACACCACCTCACTCGGTCAGATCATCCACTCACACGGCTTCTCATATCATTGCTATGCTGATGATACCCAGCTCTATCTGTCATTCCCACCTGATGACTCCACAGTCTCAGTGCGGATCTCAGATTGTCTCTCTGACATATCTGCATGGATGAAAGCCCATCACCTTCAGCTGAACCTGTCCAAAACTGAACTGCTGGTCTTCCCAGCTAAGCCAACCATACAGCAGGACATCTCCATCACTATTGACTCCATACCTCTGGCTCCTACCAGTGTAGTACGTAACTTGGGAGTCATGATTGATAATCAGTTGACCTTCACGGATCACGTTGCCTCTGTCACCCGATCATGCCGTTTCACTCTGTTCAACCTAAGAAAGATCAGGCCATACCTAACCGAACAGGCCACCCAGCTCCTGGTGCAGACTATGGTTATCTCCCGTCTTGACTACTGCAATGCTCTTCTAACGGGCCTCCCAGCTTGTGCTGTCAAACCACTACAAATGGTCCAGAATGCAGCAGCGCGTCTGGTCTTCAATCAGCCTAAAAGGGCACATGTCACCCCCTTACTCATTGAGTTACACTGGCTACCCATAGCTGCCCGCATCAAATTCAAATCCTTAATCCTAGCCTACAGAATTCTCAGTGGGTCTGCTCCTGTCTACTTAGGTGCACTAATAAAAGCTTATGTCGCCCCACGACCACTCCGCTCATCTGGGGAACGTAGTCTGGTGGTCCCCAGACCTTGTACAAGACAATCCAGGCTCTTTTCATGGGTCGTTCCACGTTGGTGGAACGCTCTACCAAGTGCTACAAGAACAGAGTCATCCCTGCCTATCTTCAAGAAGCTCCTGAAGACCCAGCTCTTCCGAGAGCACCTCCTATCCTAGCACTTTCAAACATTCCATTTTAAATATTCTAATAAGGTTTTTCCCAGGATAACCACAGATTCTTTCACGATTATCTCTGGACCTGCTGCGGTGGTCCGGCCTCTTCCCTGCCCTCATCATCACCACTCACTTATACTCAACCGCCTCCATGTGTCTCCCCCTACTCCCCCCTTCTCCCCCTCTCCCCCAGTCTCTATCTCTATCGCTCTCTCTTTTTCCCCTTCTCTACTCTCTCTCTTTAACCCCAACTGGTCAAGGCAGACGGCCATCCTCCAGGAGTCTGGGTCTGCTCGAGGTTTCTGCCTGTTAAAGGGAAGTTTTTCCTTGCCACTGTCACCAGTCACAAGTGTTTGCTCCTGGAGGATTCTGTTGGGTTTCTGTAAATTGACTTAGAGTCTGGTTTTGACCAACTCTATATATAAAATGTCAAGAGATAACTTTTTTGTGATCTGGCGCTATATAAATAAAATTTGATTGATTGAGTGATTTAATTGGTTTTCCCCTGTAAGTCGCTTTGGAAAAAAGCGTCTGCCAAATGCGTAAACATAAACATGCGTAAACATAAAACACTGGTAAGTGAACACAACAAGTTGTAGAGCACAAACTGGCAACTAAACAGGGGAAGACTGAGGGTTTAAATACACAGGAGGGCGGGAAGACAATTGGACACAGGTGGGGATAATCAGGGAGGAGTCAGGTAATCAGGGAAAAGGTGAACACGATCAGGGAGAGGAAGTAAAGACAACAGACAAGACACATGAGGGAAACTTAACAAAATAAAACAGGAAATGACAAACAAAACAGAAAAGACAGACAAATCCAGACAAAGTCCAAAAGCCGACATGACATAGAGCCTTCAGCCATCAAGCTCCTCTATTATGGAACCACCCTGCCTTGGTCCAGGAGGCAGACACCCTCTCTATGTTTAAGAGTAGGCTTAAAACTTTCCTTTTTGATGAAGCTTATAATTAGGGCAGCTCAAGCTGCTATAGGCTTAGACTGCTGGGAGACTCATCATGATACACTGAGCTCCTCTCTGCTCCTCCTCCTTTCTGACCTTCTCCTCCTCTTTTCCTCTATTCACGCCCCAGCAAATAAATGTTACTAACTTGACTTCTTTCCCAGAGTCTCTGTGCTTTACGTCCTCATGGGTTTTCCCTGGATCTACTCTGTATCTGCTGCTGTGGTCCTTCTTCTCTCCTGCCTCCATCATCATTTATCCGTATCCGTTGTGATGGTGTTTATTATATAGTTACGTAGATGTTAGATGTTTCTATTATTTGTATTAACAGTTGCAGTAGTAGTATATCCACCATCAATACTTATATTGGGAGCAGTAGTATTAACAGTTATGGACATTTGTTCAAGCTATTGATAATTATAATACTAGCACCAGCTGTTCTAGTTTTTAACAGTTGTAGTTCAATTTGCTGTGCATCCATGTGTCTTCCCCTATTTCTTCCCTTCTCCCGCATCCTCCAATCTCTGTCTCTCTCTCTCTCTCTCTCTCTCTCTCTCTCTCTCTCTCTCTCTCTCTCTCTCTCTCTCGCTTTCTCTCTCTTCCTTTAACCCTCTCTCGTTATCTCCAGCTGGTCAAGGAAAATGACCATCGTCCAAGAGTCGGGGTCTGCTTGAGGTTCCTGCCTGTTGAAAGGGAGTTTTTCCTCAGCACTGTCACCAAATGTTGGCTCCTGGAGTATTCTGTTGGGTTTCTGTAAACTGGTTTAAGAGTCTGGTTTCGAATAGCTCTGTATATAAAACTTCATGAGATAACTTTCACTATGATTTGGTGCTATGTAAATTAAATTTGACTGATTGAATGAAGATATTGATTAGAGAAGACAAAAGGTTTGAGAGAAGAGTCAAAGAAGCCATTCTTGTGAAAGTGGAAAATCCTTTCCTTGAGCAGAGGTGGTGGTCTGAGACAGCACTTATCAAAAACCTATAACACCTGTTTAAACAACATTCCCAAACAGTTTTCAACCAACAACCCTCCACACCTGGACTCACCTGAAAGTACCCCCCCCCTCCCCGAAGGATTTGGACAGCAACCCACCCCTTTGTCAATGACCCTGGAACTCACACACAATACCTACCAATGACCCTGACCCCCAGGACCACCCCCCTATCTACAACCCTAACACTTAAGTTCATTAGCATATGGATTAAGACCTACACATACCCCCCCCAACCACCCACATGTTTATAAATACAATTTTCCACACCAGTTAGTAGAACTGAAGAAGTCTCTTGGATGGGAGATGAAATGTCTTCAAAAGAGCAAAACCAGTCCAGTTGAACCTAGAACTACCAAGAAGATGTATTGGCAAAGAGGTGAACATTTGGTCCTTGAAGCTGTTGTGCTGTAAACAGCAAAATGAGCATGTGCAAGGATCTGAGCGACTTTGACAAGGGAGAACTTGTAATGGTCAAATCACTAGGTCAGAGCATCTCCAAAACTGAAGGTCTTGTTCCTGGTCCTGGTTAGGCTCTACCAAAAGTGGTCTAAAAAGGATGACCTCAACCCAGTCAAACATCCATGGGAACATAATGTTATCACCATTCTCCTCATATTGTGTCAGTCCCACTTTTGTCAGCAGCACTGACCTGAGGCCTGGACATCACCAGACCTCTGTATCTGGCACTGAGGCGTTATCCCATGAAGACCCACAAAGTCATCTACTGGTCTATAATGTTAAATAAAGTAAAGTAAAGTAAGTAAAGTAAATTTTATTTATAGAGCACTTTTCACAGACAGAGTCACAAAGTGCTTTATCAATTCAAATCAGAATCAAATTAAGTTTACAGAGACCCAACAGAATCCTTCAGGAGCAAACACTTGTGATTGGTGACAGTGGCGAGGAAAAACTTCCCTTTAACGGGCAGAAACCTCGAGCAGACCCAGACTCCTGAAGGATGGCTGTCTGCCTTGACCAGTTGGGGTTAAAGAGAGAGAGAGAGAGTAAAGGAGGAGAAAAGAGAGAGCGATAGAGATATAGAGAGACTGGGGGGGGGGGGATGACACATGGAGTACATTATGATGAATACATAGAGTGTAATCAGTTTGTGGTGGCCCTGGGTCAGGTGGGAGACTAAAAAGCCTTTTTGAACAGGAGGGTTTTGAGGTGTTTCTTAAAGCTCTCTACAGAGTCCATGGACCGTAGGTGTAGAGGCAGGTCATTCCATAGACGTGGTGCCACAGCTTTAAAAGACCTGTCACCGCGTGTGCTAAAACAGGTCCGTGGAACCATCAGCAGGTGCTGTCCTGAAGACCTCAAGCTACGAGTCGAGCTGTAGGGCTGGATCAGGGAAGCAATGTATGCAGGGGCCTGGCCATGTAGGGCCCGGAAAGTTAGCACAAGAATTTTGAAATGAAGACGATGTAGAACAGGGAGCCAGTGGAGAGATTTAAGGATGGGAGTGATGTGGGTTCTCCTGTTTGTGCGGGTCAGGAGCCTGGCAGCAGAGTTCTGGACAAACTGTAGACGGGCCAGCTCCTTCTTGTTTAAGCATGTAAACAGGCTGTTGCAGTAGTCTAAGCGAGAAGATACGAAAGCGTGAACGATCATCTCGAGCTCATTTGTGGACACCATAGATCTGAGTTTGGAGATGTTGCGTAGGTGGAAGAAACAGTTTTTGACTAGGTGTTTGGAGTAGAATTCTAAAGACATGTCCTGGTCAAAGATGACACCCAGGTTCCTCAGTTTTGTCTTTACCGAGGAACTCAGGTCTCCAAGGTGATGTTTGATCCCTGGGATTGCACTATCCGGGGCAATGATGAGGGTCTCAGTTTTGCTGGAGTTCAGCTGGAGGCTGTTATCATTTAGCCACTGCTTCAGCTCTGACAAGCAGTTGATTAAGGAACTCAGTTTGTGGGGCTCAGAGGAGTTAAAGGAGCAGTATATCTGGATGTCATCCGCGAATAGATGATAGGAGACATCACTGTACTGTCGGATAATGTGGCCAAGTGGGAGGACATAGAGTAAGAATAGGACTGGTCCCAGGACAGAGCCTTGGGGCACACCACACAGTAGATCCGCTGAGTCAGATTGGAAGTTGTTTATTGACACAGTGAAGCTTCTGCCGGTCAGGTAAGAGGAGAACCAGTCTAGCACATGACCTGACATCCCTACCAGGTCCCTCAGTCTCTCAATCATTATGGTATGGTCCACTGTGTCAAAGGCCGAGGAGAGATCTAGCAGGACCAAGACCGTGGATTTCCCGGAGTCAGCCGCCATCAGGATGTCACTAGACACTTTTAATAGTGCGGTTTCTGTTGAGTGGCGTTGTCTAAACCCAGACTGAAAAGTGTCATAGATCTGGTGTGTCTCCAGAAAAGCTGTAAGTTGTTTAGACACTGCTTTCTCAAGGATTTTGGCCA
Source organism: Sphaeramia orbicularis (assembly GCF_902148855.1). Lineage (NCBI taxonomy): Eukaryota > Metazoa > Chordata > Actinopteri > Kurtiformes > Apogonidae > Sphaeramia > Sphaeramia orbicularis. Next base: position 44,854,893 of record NC_043964.1, read on the forward strand.
ATAGGGGGAGCTTTGAAATGGGCCTGTAGCTTTTGAAGTCTGTGGGGTCCAGTGTGGTTTTCTTTAGTTTAGGTTCTATGATGGCCTGTTTGAAGGAGCTGGGAAACAAACCAGTTGTGAGCGACAGGTTAAAAAACTTTGTGACCCATGGTCCAATAGTGTCAAAGACACCGACAAGGAGCTTATGGGGGAGGATGTCTGCAGAGTTGGAGGAGGGTTTCGTTTTGGATAAAAGTGCTGAGATGTCCTCCAGTGTCACAGGGTCGAAAGAGGACCAGGTTTGCAGAGGGGGATCAGATAGGGTCAGACAGCCAGAGGGTGGTGGGATATTGTGTTTAATATCCCTGATCTTGTCTGTGAAGAAGTTTAGGAAGTCATTGCTGTCAGCTTTACAGAGCACAGGGGCAGCAGGGACAGCAGGGGACACAATGGACTGGATTGTGTCAAAGATTACTTTGGGGTTTTTCTTGTTTGTGGCTATAAGTTTGTGGAAGTAGCTGGATCTTGCCTCCTTAATCATTTTATTTAATGAGGTTATGAGATCTTTAAGATGTAACCTGTGTACTTCCAACTGGGTTGATTTCCAAAGACGCTCAGTTTTGCGACAAGTTCTCCTTAGGTTTAAGATGTTTTCATTTATCCAGGGACAAGACCACTTACGAGTGACATTAGTTTTCACGGGAGCCACCTGGTCAAGAATAGAGCTGCAGTGTGTGGCAAAGCACTGGATAAACTCATCAACATCGGGACACTCATTAAGAAGACTAGGGTTAAACAGGGCACGGAAATCCTGGGCTGTGGACTCTGTAATGATCCTCCTCTTGGCCCTTCTAGGTGCAGGCTTGGGCTCAAGAGGCACACATAAGTCAAAAAACACACCACAATGATCACTCAAGTGGACATCCTCAACACACACATTTGTGACGTGTAAGCCCAATGAGAAAACCAGGTCCAGGGTATGTCCTTTCTTGTGGGTGGGGCCAGATACATGTTGTTTGAGGTTAAAAGTGTCAGTCATGGATAAAAGTTCCATTGCTGGGCTGGATGAATTGTTATCGATGTGCAGATTGAAATCCCCAAGAATTAAAACCTTCTCCAGTTTTATTATTGATGTAAGGAAATCACTGAAATCGCTTAAGAAGGCACCAGCAGGGCCAGGGGGACGGTAGATTAAGAAACAGTAAAACACACTGGACGAGCCAATCTTGATCATTTGTGACTCGATACCTGTTGATTCACTAATTCTATAAACAATTGGTGTTAAATGCAGTTTGTCATCTTTTTATGGTCATCAGACATGATCCATTTGGATGTTCAGAGGCTCCATAGTGAACACGGAAACACATTAATTTCCACAACATTGATTCAGCAGTAAAACCCATGGAGTTGGATAAATGACAGTGACTGGAGACACTTGGTTTCTGTTCAGTTATTGAGTTTTCTCTGTTTCTGATATAACCATCAACTTTAATCTGAACTTTTGTGAACATCTACATGATCAGTGAATGAAATATAAGAAAACACACACTCTTCACTGAAAAAATTAAAAATACAGATGATAATATTATAATGAATGGTGATAATTAACTTAAGAAAGGTTAAATAGAAAGAAAAATTCATTTGGGAACTGCCACAAAAGTAGGACTGGGTCTTAATGGGTTTAATAGTAGGTCCAGCAGATGGGGACTCTGTGGACTTTGGGGACTTGTTTGTCCACCATGCTGCAGATGCTTGATTGATTTGTGATCTAGTTGTCCTTCCTTGGAACACTTTTGGTAGGGTAACCAAGACCAGGAACAAGGCTGTGGAGATGCTCAGACCCAGTCATTTGGCTATCACAATATGGATCTTGTCAAAGTCACTCAGATACTTGTGTTACCTATTTTCCTGCTTCCAACACTTGCTGCCTAATATGTCACACCTACTGGACAGGTACCAATGTAATAAATTAATAAGCATTATCATCACTTCATCTGTCATTGTTTTTGAGTTATCTGCTGGCATACATTGTGCATTTCTGTACATATTGACATATTTTCTGTATGTTTGTTATTATTATTACTATTATTATTACAGGAGTAATACCCCCAGGGATTCCTGGGGGGGGGGGGGGGGGGGGGGGGGGGGGTCCCAAGGATGACGACACATGGCAATGGAAACACGACAATGACTATGGAATGCGTATGTGGCAAAATATGCAAGAACCGACATGGCCTGCGGATCCACCAGGCCAAGATGAAGTGTGTGCAGAAGGTGTCAGAGTCACAGTGCGCAGGAGTTACGCCTGATGAGACGCAGGAGGAGCCTGGCTCGGAGTCACCCCACAGTGCCTGGAGCCTCCAGGTGACGAAAGCACCAGATGCACATAGAACATCAGAACACCATCAGGTGAAGTGGCCCCAAGCTAGCAGGGAGAAGGACAACAGATTTTGGATTTTGTTGTTTATCTATACTGTTGTTTATCTATACTGATTTGAAAAGTTCGCCACAACAACCTAAAAGGTCTTTTAAAACTAAGTTTCAGAACAAAAGTAATGGAAAGATGTATCAGTGAATGAAATATATATTTCAAACATGTAGAACTATAAAAATAAATAAAATAATTTTCTAATTTCAGTAATGGGTTTGAAATAGAGTAGGCTGAAGCAAAAGTTTATTAATTTTTACCCGTTATTCAACTCATTACAAAAGACAAACTATTAATTTATATTGATACAATATGTGTTTATATCATTCAATACAATAATTATAATAATTACCATATATGTGTAATTATACATCAGAATCCACCACATACAGTATATGCTAAGTAGAAACCTCTATAACTGCAACATACAACCTTCCTTGTAATTTGTACAGTATATTACATTAGTTTATATAAATCAAATATAACATATAATACATATAACATATATAACATATAATATATACATGTATTCCACTAAATATTAGCTAAGACATCAATACCTTATTCTATCCCACTTTAATGTGCTGCCCCAATATTCACCAGGAACAGAAGAGTTAACCTCCACCCTTTTCCATTTACCTCTTAAGCAAATGTGTTCTGTGCATTTTTTAAGTGATTGATATTTAACTCCTTTACCAAACCATTCCACAAATTCCACATAGTTTTGCACATGTGTCTCATTTTGGTTCAAATGTTGAGGTTTTTTAAAATTAAGTTCTCAACTTTAATTATACCCCTCATCTTTCTGAAAACATTTTTTTATATATTGCCAGGAAGTAGATTATTTCTTACCGTGTACATTTTTTGTGTGTATCTCAGTAAAATGAGTCAAATTATGGATCTCAACAAAGACACAGAAAAATTAAGTTTGAAAAGTGTTTAAAAATCCATTAAATCCATAATATAAAGACATTATGCAACAGGAAATTAATGAGGCCTTCTGGAGGCAGTCTTGAATGAAATGATGTCTTGAATGATGTGAAATGTGAATGATTAATTGCAGCAGTAAGCGATGGCAAATATTGTATTAAGAGATAGATTTCACAAATCTTGTTGAAATTACTAATTAAAAAAACAATTATTTAGTTAAAGAGGGTCAGCAAATATAAGATTGTGAAGATTTATGAATGAAATAAAATAAATAAACTGAAATTAGATTTTATTTACTTTTTTATTTGCAATCCCTTTACCATGTTTCCTGTCCTGTTGATGTTCTCTGTATGTAGGTTTTGCTTTCATTTCCTTGTATATACCAAACTATTTGAAAATTTAGTTGTTTCTGCAATTTTTTTTGTACCTGTTTTAGCTGCTTTTATTTGTAATTGTATTTTTTATGAAGCATGGATTGGATGGTACTTTTAATTCTGTTCTACTTGTTACAATGACAATAAAGCTATTCTATTCTATTCTAGTCCGTGCAGACACCACACTCAGTCCTCACACATAGGCTGTAATGTACGGCAAGAACATTTAGATTTTTTTGCTCAATTTGAAAAAGGTTTATTGTAGGCTCCTAACTTTCCAATCAGACATGTGACGTGACAGCTGAAGCTGCAGTACTACATTTGACCATAGGACGGAGTGCTTGTTCAGATGTAGTGTTTTCAGCTTAGTTTGGTTTCTGAAGAGAAACATGAAGGTCACTGAGTGTCATCTGACGTCTGCAGAAAAGGTCATTCTTTCTTTGATTATGATTATCCCTCACACATCTTACTAAGCGTCATATCAGTCTCCCTAATATGCAGCATTTCAGTTGTGACGATTCCCTGATTCTATCTTTGTGTCTGTCTTGCATAAGTCCAGGGTATTGGAGACTAAATTGCCCAATGAGAGTCTTGCCATGCAGACAGATTGTGCACAGGATTAAATGTTCTACCAATGACTTTGTGCACTTTCTGCTGTTGCACTGAGGTCATTGCACAATTCACACACGCACTAGAGGTGAATATGACACAGTAAGTGAAGCATGGATGGCATGGCTGGGTGTGTCTGTAATGCAGAGGTGGCAAAAACACACATTATTATTCCAGAAGTGCAGATACCTGTAGAAAAACAAGACTCTGATTTTACTTCTTTACTGTAGTGAAGGTGAAGGTGGCCTCTCTCCGCATTATGTTGTTTTCATCTTGTTAAATGTTTCCATACAGTTAAGTCAAATGAAGTTGTTTCTGTCTTGTTACATTGTTTTCACTGTTACATTATTTGCTGTTTTCATTGTGTTATATTGTCTTTATTTGGTTACATTTCATATTGTTTCCAAATGTTACACCTTGTTTCCATCCTGTTACATTTTCATATGTTTACATTGTGTTTTTACATTATGCATCATTTTCATCTTCTTATGACATGTCATTATGTTGCACTGTTTTCATTTTGTGTCTTTTATCTCATATTGTTTCCATGTGTTGTATCTTGTTAGATTGTTTTCATCTTATACCGTTTTCATCCTGTTACATCATGTTACACTCTTTTCATCTTGTTACATCATTGTGTTACATGGTTTTCATTTTGTTACATTACTTGCTGTTTTTATCATGTTACATTGTTGTCACATTGGTGCATCTCATATTTTTCCACATTATGTCTTGTTATATTGTTTTTGTTTTGCTATGTTTTCATCGTTACATTATGTTACATCATTTTCATCTTCTTATGTCACGTTATATTGTTTGTTTTTTTTCTTGGTACGTTGTTTCCATGTAGTTACTTCAAATTAAATTGTTTCTGTCTTGTTATGGAATGTTACATTATTGTTACATTGTGTTACATTGTTTTCATTTTGTTACATCTCATATTGTTTTCATGTCTTTTGTGTTGTTTTCATCTTGTTACATTGTGTTACATTGTTTCTGTTTTGTTACATTATATCCTGATTTTATTGTGTTACATTGTTTTCATATTGTCACATCTTGTTGCATTTTCATCTTGTCATGTTTTGTTAGCCACTGTCCTTTCTGTGTGTCATTGTTGAGAAAATGTAAGATACAAAATAACAGCAATAGATAATTGCCCTTAAATGCATTGGCAGTAAAATAGATAAATACATTAAAAAAAAAAAAACAGATGTTTGTCTCAAAATAGAGCAATTAAAAGCAAAAAGTCAGTAAACTACGGTGGCCGAGAAGTACGAAACACATTTTCATTTCAAAAAACACATGAACAAATTTGAAAACAAAATTGCATTTAGAAAACCAATTTATATTTTGAAAACAAATTTATATTTCATAAAACATGCTTGCAAATGAGAAAACAAATTTACGTTTTGGGAAACAATTTTGTAAAATACTAAACACTTGCACAAGTGCAGAGACAAATATATAAGTGGCAAGACACAAATACAAATCCCAAAACAAAATTAAAAGAGAGCTCTTAATGGAAAGGGAATGTCCTATACACCAAAAGTGAGGGCAGAAACTAACTAAGCAACCAATCGAAAAAGAGGAAAGGTGGGAGAAGTAAGCGTTGAGCAGCTAATGGTTCCTGATTGTCATCATTTTTTTTTTTTTTCCTTAACTTGTCTTGTTCAGGATTATAACAGCAGAATGGTAGTCTGGCTGCCTTTTTGTGCTGAACAAATTTGCTTTGCCAAGGGAAACTTCATAAAGTATATGTCACAAGGAGTGGAAATGAGAGGACTCAAGTGCACGGTACTGAAGGGAAAGAACGGTTTATTTAACACAAATTAAAACTAAAACAAGGGATAACATAAAAACCTGGATTATTGTCAGAGTCTGTAGATGGAAGAATGTCTGGGTTATGGAGCGGGTAGAGATGACACACCAAGCCTTAAATAGGCAAAAAGTGATGCGCCGCAGCCGTGCAGTGCACAGCAGGTGATGTCAGATCATGGGTAATGAGGTGATGATGTTGAGAGGGAGGGGCCGGCGGCCACACAGGCACAAACCGTGACAGTATATGAACCTCCCCCTGATATTCTACTAGTAAAACTGGGCAGAAAAGAAAGAAAAAAAACCCAAAACAAACAAAATTACAATAAAATAAAATACATAAGACCTATTAAATGACGAATATAAGAAACGAAAGCATGAACAGAATATCATACACAATGTCCGCCCAAATAATACCAGTAATAAATCCACACAACATCAGTTGCTCACATTAATCGGCTGTGACAGAGTGACTGCATCAGAGTAAAGAAAGACAGCAAGGCAAAGAGACTGAGGTGAAGAACACAGCCATGCAACCGCAACCGCACCCCCTTCAAGGACGAGGGGCCAACAAGGAGGGCGCCACAGCCCAGCCAACCAGAAGACACCACAGAGAGGGAGGATCCAGCCCCCCCCCGCCCCCCGAAGATGGTCAAGGCAGGCTCCAGCCAGAGGCACCACAGCAGCCAAGCACAGGCCCCAGGGGGCCAGGGATGCCAGCTGCCACACCCCTGCCAGGGGCCGGCCACCCAGGGGCAAGCAAGGCGGTGATCCCCAAGCCCCAGGCGCCACCCGTCCCACTGGGCAGGGGTCCCACCCAGCACACCGGGAGGCCAGGCCGGCCTAGACAGCCATCCGCTGCAGACCAGTGCACATTCCAATGTCTTGGCCGAGCGCCCCGGGGGCCCAGAGGCCCGCCCCCCCATCCCACCAAGCCCAAACCCCACCCCCACTCACCCACACAAGCATATGCACACACACCCACTGACACCCAGACACACACACCACCCATCCCACATGTTCATCCACACACACAAACACCTCCACCCATGCCCATACACCCATCTACCCACATGCATGCCCACACACGCACACCTACATGTACACACACACCCACACATGCATCCACACCCATCCACAGCCCCCCACACCCCCCTACACATACACCTGCATGCACCAGACACACGTATCTGGAGTGCCATTAGCCCCCAAGGCAGCAAGCAGCACCGCTGCGAGTTCCCCCAAGGCGCGGCAGCCGAGCGCAGCCCCAGCGCCAACCATAGCCCAGAGCAGCAACACCAGCCACCAGGAATCCCACCGTGGCCCACCACCCAACCAGCAACCGCCACACCCCCAATGCCCACGCACACACATCTTCACATCTTTCCCGGTCCCAACACGTCCTGTGGCAGGCAAGAGGACAGCCAGCCCAGGGCCCCCTCCGACCACAATCCCCATGCACACACATCATTCATCAGAGGGCAGCATCCCCACAGCAATGCAGCCAGCTGAGTTCCAAGCCAATGGACCAACCCCCCACCCGCCCCCCGGGCCCCCCGGGCCCCCCTGTCCCCCCTGTCCCGGACGACATCTAGGAAACAGGGAAGTGGGAAGATCCCCCCACCCTCGCCTCCCCACTCATCAGTGCTGTGAAGTGTGAGGTGTGTATACAAGCAGTTAAAATTGAGGAGCAGAAACTGCGCACCACTGAGGGTGATGTCACACAGGCAGTCTCACCCACCCGAACAGCATCGTAGTGTGTGTGTATATATATATATATATATATATATGTATATATATATATATATATATATATATATATGTGTGTGTGTGTGTGTGTGTGTGTATATACCCAGTTTGTGTACTTTACCTTCTCTGCTGTCATTTGTGTTAAGTTCTCCTCAGGATGCCCCTTTCCCTCAAGGCTGACAGAAACTGGTCAATTTTGATCTGTAAAATAAAAAAATAAAAAAAAAACAAGAAGAAGAAGTTAATGCAGTCATACTTGTTAGCAGCTGCAAAAAACTTGTTCACCTTTTGACTGCTGGCCCTTCATTAACTGTAAATACAAAAGGGTTGTCATAGTTCCAGTTTATTTAATAGTCACATCTGCATTTGAGTTGACGATTGTAACACATTGTACTGCACCACTAAGCATAACGGAAGTACGACACATATGACACAAAGCACTTTTAAGGGACTAAATAAACATTTGATAAAATGTTACACAACACATCCTGCTAAATTAACATTAGCCCACACTGGTCAGTGTAGAAAAGCCAGACTGGTGTCTGTTTGTTCAATAATGTTAACATAAAGTATTATTTGCATTATTGAGAAATAGCAAGTAGCTAACACTATGGGCTGGATCTATCAAAGGTTTGTGTGTATTAAAGCATCTGCAAACTCACTGCACACAAAAAAAATTTTACAAACTGATTTACTAACAGTGCACAATAAGGGTTGCGTCTTTCAAAGGTGCAAAATAGCACGTCTGCATCCAGTTCGTACATTTGCCACAATGAATATGCAATTTAGGGCGTTTAAACGCAGTTGTGCGTGTAGTGGGAGGAAAAAATATAAATATATTAATTTAGCACACGCAAAGTGATTTATCAAACCCGAAAGCAATTTTGCTCATAGAAACTGCGTCTATATTTAACACATCTCAAAAGGAGGTGCAAACGGTTTGGATGTGGTCATCAAAATGATGAAACCAGATGCAGAGAATGCATTTTTACGTTTGTGTGAACATTTTTTGAGTGATGGAAGAAAAAATAATTGAGACATATGCCCCCCCCCCCCCCCCCCCCCCCCCCTTTCCAATCCTGATGATTGTGAGTAAAAATATGCACTGACATTTGGCTGCAGTGTGACAAAATTATGTGCACATGACAGTCATTCAATCCAACTACCCCCCCCCCCCACACACACACACACACACACCTTTAAAATGAAAAATAAATGAATGAATGAGTCATGCAATACCTTCTATGAAAAAACTCCTCCAACGTTACATTTCTTTCTTTTTTTTTTTTTATGGGCTCAGCTGGCTGACAGGCAGCTGTCTGTACCGATAAGGCAGCAGCCGACACCAACTGTACTCCCAGTCATCATTGCCCATTTTTCTGACACCTTTGCTTGTGTATCCTCTTTTATTTGAACATTTTACCAGGGAGTATCTCACACTACTTTTTTTTTTTTTTTTTCTACTTGTCTTGTCCAGCGTCCTAACAGCAGAATGGTAGTTTGGTTCCTTTTGGTGCTGAACAAATTTGCTTTGCCAAGGGTAACTTCATAAAGTATATACTTATTTATTTGTAATTGTAATGTAAGTTGTATTGCACATGTGTAAATGATAAAGTGATAAACTGATGCAGAATATTGTTAAATCTGCACTTGTTTTCTTAAGACATTTCAAGTTGTTCACATTATTCAGATTTTTAAGGAAATGATGTAGATTTAAACATTATCATAATATAATTTTACTTTTTTCACTGGTGTTATTTTACTGGTCCGGCCCACTTGAGATCATACTGGGGTGAATGTGGCCCGTGAACTAAAATGAGTTTGACACCCCCGCTGTAGAGCATTCATAAGCCTGTTATTTAAGGTATTCTCACTACCTGCTGTTGTCCTTTTTGTCATTGGAAAACCTACATATTTAGGGTAATATTCATAAAAAAAAAAAAAAAAGATAGACAATGTAGCCAATAATACACTGTAAAAAAAAAAAAAAAGAAGAAAAAAACAAGGGAATGTTGCATAAACCTAATTTTAATATATGTATATATGTTCTCTGTCTTGTAGTAGTGTGATGTTTTGGAGGAGACTTTGCAGAAATGTGATTTTTACACCTTTACTCAGAAATTGGTAATTGCAAAGAGGTGGTTTTAGTTTGGTTCTTCTGTTTATTTTATTTGGTGGATGTATTGAGTGAAATGGACAATGGTTGAAGATATCTGCAGAGATGCAGAATGTATCCTAAAATTTTAAGTAAATTCAAAGCCAATTAACTCAGAGTTTGTTTTTTTTTAATTATTATTATTATTGTTATTCTTTATTTTTTTTAAACAGATCTACTGAGAACGAGTCAGGTGTCCAATCCAGAGCACATGATTTGTTTTAACATGAAACCAAAATAACAATAAAAAAAAAAATCACATTGTGTTTATTTTTCAGAAAACTATTTCTGGCCTTTGCAGTTCAATTTTCTTGGCAATGCAAGCATTGATAAGGGTAAAGGTCCCTTCAAGATCTGCAGAGTTAAGCCATCAGTGGCCAGGTCACAGGTTGTCTAATCGGGCTCCATAGCAGCCAAGAGTTGTCCCAGCGTCTCCCTGCAAATGTATATTAAAATGTATTGAATATATTAAAATAGTATGCTGAGTGCAATGAAATACATCATGGGTAAAATCTAAACCTTTCTAGTCTTTGTGTTTTGTTTTTTTTTTTATGAAAAGTTAACATAAAATGAAATGAATGTATAAATGCAGACAAGAATCTGCAATTTTCAACCTTTACAATGATTTTTTTTACCTGAAAAGGCAACTATGTACACTATTACTACAAAAAGGCAGAAATGTAGTGATTCTGTGGGTAAAACATGGGCTATCAAATTTATTTGACAATTAAATGCTCTCAGACAAATTTAGGAACTTATGAAATGATGAATCTACCTCAGATTGGTGCTAGCTTGCTAATGATAATGATCATTCAGAGCTGTGCTTAAGCTAACTGTATCAGCATTAGTAGGCATGCTACTGAGTAAGTGAAATGGATTCACACACGAAAATCTTCTATTGCTCTTCCTGTTAACTGAGCACTTCCATGCTATTTTTTTCCACACTATTATTTCACTGGAAAATAAATTTACCTTCCTGTGATGAAGAACACAGAGCCTTCAATCCACAATGATAATCCTAGCAAGAATCGTTAGCCACTTAAATGCTTATTTCTCCCACCTCTCTTCTCTTTTGATTGGTTACTTGATTGGACCAATTACAACAGTTTTTGTCCTCACTTCCAGTGTTTAGGACATTCCCTTTCCATTAAGAGCTATCGTTTGTCAATTTGTTTTGGGATTTGTACTTGTGTTTTGCCACTTATATATTTGTCTCGGCACTTGTACAAGTGTTTAATATTTTGTACATTTGTTTCCTAAAATGTACATTTGTTTTCACATTTGTGAATGTGTTTTATGAAATATAAATTTGTTTTCAAACTGTAAATGGGCTTTCCAGATGTCATTTTGTTTTTGAATTTGTTAATGTGTTTTTTGAAATACAAATGTGTTTCGCTCTTCTCAGCCCCCGTAGAACACTCAAAGAACATAATGAAGTATTTGTACTTTGTAGCTTCCCACTTCCCTTGCAATGTTCTTAATGTTGTTCAGATATCTACTATTTAAAGATAAAGTTTCAGTCTTCTGTTGTCTTGAACAGGATGCAATGTGACAACAACTGTAAGATTCAGTCCCCCGGTTGTATATATCATCTTAAAACAGTCTTTACAGTCTAAAGTATGGGAGTCACCAGCTGTCATACATGTGTTTGTGTTTGTCCACATTGCAAGTGTAAAGGCTCTACAGTGTCTGCAGTCATTCTTCACATTCCACAACTTCAGCGTTTTTCATTGAGTGAGGAGTTGAGCACTGAATATGTTTCTCATCCTAAATTGTCTTAATAGGTCACCGTCAGATGATAAGTTATGTTTCTCACATTTTCAGATTCTTGTCTTTCTCACAGACCTGTACTGAGGGCTTCACTTGGTTTGAGTTAAACGTAACCAAAGAACATCAGTCACATCACAAAAGGTGTTGTTTTCTCAGTAGTTTGCGTCAGAGGTCTTGAGTGGGCAATATGGTTTTTCAGCCTTTTTAATCGGTCTCCATGGAGATCACCTGAGCTGCCATAGTAATTGAGTCATATGCAAGAGCAGTGGAGTCCTTGAGGCTGTCTGGTATGCACTTGAAATGTGCCACTGTGGCCCTGGAAAACTGAAAAAATGTGTATCAGCCTCTTGGTAACACCTCAGTGAAGTATGTCTACATGTCAAGAACTTTTGGAATTTATAAATCTTTTAAATTAATGTTATATAAGATAGACCTGTTTGTTTTTGCTGTGTTCTCTGATTTCTTTGATGACAGAGATGAGTAGACCAGCTTGAACTTGCTAAGCAGCACAGCCCAAAAAAGCTAAAAACAGTAATGTATCATCCCCTCAAAATTTTAGTTAATGGCTTGTTATTTTTGTAAACCCTTATTTTAAAGTTAATTTAACTGGCCAACACTATTGCAGCTTTTTTTTTTTCAGCCACAAGTGACCACGGTACTGTACAAAAGTCTAAGGCAGGCTTTAGCTTTGTTGTTTTTGCAGGGTTGCAGTGGGTGTGTCTTTATTTCTAACAAGAAATATGCAGGAAATATGTGCACAGACTGTCTGGATATTTTCTTAAATAATCTTGTTAGATTACTGATCTTCAGAATGTCCAAGAGGCTTTCATGGTCTTTTATCTTACAATATTCATATTTTTTTTCTGAAATGCATGACCACACATATACATTTCTCATGTCTTTGAAGAAATATATGTACAACTGGAATATACAGTAAATATGTAAACAGTATTAAAAACAAAAATGCATTTCAGAAAAAAGTCTATATGGGATCATTTGAACAAAGAAAAGGATAAAAGACTGTAACAGCATCTGGGACATTCTGAAGGTGTTTAGTTGTGATTTTGTGTGTGTGTTCAATACTGTGCACATATTTCCTGCACACCTGATCCACTCGAGATTGAATTGGTCTGTATGTGGGACATAAACTAAAATGACACCCTTGTCTGTTAATATGTCAAGTGTAATTTTTGCATTTCACAAATTCATCCTTTGGGCCAGATTGGACCCTTTGGCGGGCTGGTTTTGGCCCGTGAGCTGTATGTATGACAACTCAGCTCTACTCCATATATGTAGATGTAAATGCCTCACTGTAAGGTAACAAATATATAACAATTCTCATTGCTGTGTGATTACACACCAATGAAAATATAATTTATATTACATTCCATTTCTGCAATTAGATCCTTTAAATCCATCTGAGTCTTACACACGGAACCTTTAAATATTGTAAAAATGTGAAGGAAACAAATCACCAGTATCAGTTTAATTGACAGGAACCACAACAGAGAAAATAATGATAATGTAATACTGCACAAAAAATAAATAAATAAATAAAAAAAATAAATAAAAACAATCAAAATCAGAGTAGTCTCCTATCTCAAACTGTCATAATGGCAAAATATCCCCACATAGAATATCACAGTACAAAAGTCAGCATTTTACTGCAGAAAACTGAAAAAGTACAGGCTCTGAGACACAGTATAAAAGTAAAAAGCCTTTAAAAGACACTTCTACTGTGTGTTTACATGAAATGCTAGCTGAACCTCATATTGTATTGCGGTTTGTCTGGATTGGTTAAAGACTTTTCCTCAAACAACACCTAACACAAGTACAGTACAGGTGAATCTTATATATTACACTATCAAGTGCAAGTTGTTGACATTGTCATTGAGCCTCACGAATGCTAGTGTGTTTAAATGGCATTTGTCTCTTGACCTGGAGATAAAAGACTGTCTGTCTACATTCCTCATGATGGCTGAGATGGTTTATGTGTCAGCCTTCCTCTGCAGTCTTTGAATTCTTGAAACCAAAAACCAGTGGCTTGAATTCTGTATATTGTCTTATATTTCTTTCTGATGCTTGCTAGCAAGGATTCACTGGCAACATTTCTTTCTCTATGGTGGTATATTTCACAGAATTCACCCTGAAGAAGTAGATCTGAGAATGTCCAACAGATATTTGGTTGCCCTTTCATTGCTTTATTTTTTTGTCCATGATTCCTAAGATGCCTATTGTATAATATGATTAATACAGATACTTAAATTAATAAGTAATATCTGTTCAAACCCCTGAAATACCCTTAAGTTGAAGCTTCACAATATATCAAGAGATGACATGTTAATAGCAGGTGTTGGTGGATGGAGGTGTCACATTTATATTTACAGCCTAGGCTGTTATATGATGCATTCACTATGAAAACAGAAAATTATTTGGAGTAACCACACCTAAATTCACCCAGAGGCTGAAAGAAGTCACATAATAGTTTTGGCTGGAAAATTGAAACCTACACTGACATGTTAGATGAAACGGAAACACTAACAACTCTAGAGTCAGATTTTTTAAGGACTACTAGAACGTCATATTGTGACTTTAAAGTGTTTGTAGGAATCCCCTACATCTGATAAAGACCTCATACATACGTTTCCTTTTTTTTTTTTTGACTGATTTGTCTCCAGGGAAAAGAAGACTGTACATCAGCTATGAAGATGACACAGAAAAAACCATTTGAAAGAACAGGAATCCTTCATTGAAGAGCAAATGCTGTTGTCATTTTCTTGGAAAAGCAAACGGTGACATTATTGCCTGAAACATAAACACGAGAACAGTTTAACTACTAAAGCAACTACTAAAGCAAAAAAAAAAACAATACAATAAAACATGAAAACCAGTTTTACTGATTCCATCATGCAGTATACAGCAGAGAAATTGCACCAAATAAAGTATGTTACACAAGTATATTATGATCTGCAAAGTGAAAACACCAATTGTAATATCTTTGATCTCAATTAATGGTGCATATTTCCCATATTTACATTTACTTTTATTGATGTAAATATATGCAAATGGTCTTACGATGATCCACAACCGTCAGTACTGAAGCACACCATAAAAGAGATAGAAATCTGCATTTCCCCTGATCTTGCTTGCAAACTGTCCTATCTGAGGTAGGGATCGCACTCAGTCATATGATTCCAGCACTATGTGTGTTCTTGTATATTCTTGAACATCTAAACAAATACATTTTAAGCCTAGGCTGACCCAGTGGACTTCACATAAAGCCTTTAAGCACACACTTTCAACTTATGTCTCCTAAAACAGCTTTAAAGACATAAGACTTGTTTCAATCATTAAAATAGAGGTTAAGTCTAAATAAAATTTGTTGGATTTATGCATTGTTTCTTGCTATAATATGCAAGTACTGTACTGTCTTCATCCGCTTATCTGGGTCGCGGGGGAAGCAGCCTCAGCAAAGAAGCCCAGACAGCCCTCTCCCCAGCCACTTCCACCAGCTCTTCCAGGGGAATCCTGAGGCGTTCCCAGGCCAGCCGAGAGATATAATCCCTTCAGCGTGTCTTGGGTCAACCCTGAGGTCTCCTCCTGGACAGACATGTCCAGAACACCTCCCCAGGGAGGCATCCAGAAGGTATCCTCACTAGATGCCCGAACCACCTCAACTGGCTCCTCTTGATGTAGAGGAGCAGCAGCTCTACTCCGAGTCCCT
Organism: Sphaeramia orbicularis; assembly: GCF_902148855.1. NCBI lineage: Eukaryota > Metazoa > Chordata > Actinopteri > Kurtiformes > Apogonidae > Sphaeramia > Sphaeramia orbicularis. The sequence goes on from NC_043964.1 coordinate 44,870,426, forward strand.
CCCGAATGTCCGAGCTCCTCACCCTATCTCTAAGGTCGAGCCTGGCCGCCATATGAAGGAAACTCATTTCAGCTGCTTGTACTCACAACCTCATTCTTTCAGTAATTACATAATATGCAAGTATCCTTCCTAAATTATTTGGTTAAATGAGTCTATACTTACTCACTTATGAAAGGTGTCACTTTTACGCACATTTTTCTGTTTAACATCACAAAGTAGGTGGGGCAGGTGTCTGAATCTCACATTTCAGGGGAAAAAATCTCTGAGAAACACTTGTATATCAGGGACACTGGGAAATACAAGTAGTGTGACGTCTACATTTGCATCATTTTGTGTGTCCAGCTGAAATAATACGGTACTTTACATGTACAAATGCGTCAGGTTCAGATGTACTAGAACAACAGGACATCATTACATCGGGACCAAATAAAAGGGGGGAGGGGGGGTCTGTGATTGTCATTCGGGGGGAAACCTCCATGACTGTCAAACAAGTGTCCATTCAACTCTGGCAGGCTGGACAGGGCATTTCACAGGGGGACAGAGCTTGTCCCTCCCCAGCCCCACCCCTGGCCACGCCCCTGCTTTAAACTATATTTTCAAGGTCAAACAACTCACAATAGGTTCAATTACACTTTTGTCATTGCTCCAGAGCATCTGTATCGCCTGCACTGGCACTATGCCACTGCAAAAAATGCCCTGACAGAAATAAGCCTAATATTCCTAAATCTGGTCAAATGGACCATATTGAGCAAAAAAAAATCTGCCAGTGGGGTAAGAAAAAAATTCTTGGCTAGAATTCTTAAAATAAGCAAAAACGTCTACCAACTACAAAAAAAACACACAAAAAAAAACAACAACATAATGTGCCTTAAAACTAGACAAAAATTCAAGAATTTCAGCAAACAGTGCTTAGTACAAAAAATAAAATCACACTCATTTTAGACAGAATTACTTTAAATTAGGAATTTTAGTCTCTGACTGAGTGGGCTACAAGAATTAAAGTCTTAACATAGGAGTAATAAGTAGGAAAAAAATCTTAAAATATGTATTTGATTCTCTTGAAAATGACCACATTATCCGGGAATTGGTCCTGGGCCTTCCGCATTGGAGTCTGATGCTTTACCTACTGTGCTGTCAAGTGACCGATTTACCCCTCCTTATGGAGAAGACATGGGTATCCCTGTTATATTGACTTAAGTTACGTTTAGACAGTAACGATCAGAACTGAAAACACGAAAGTGCCGTTGTGTTCTCGCTTTTAGGGTCATTCCAGAATTGGAGGACATTTGGGCTTCAAAATTCTTGAAAAATAAACCTTCACTTTTCTAATTTTCCATTATATATTCATCAATAATAGGTAATAAACTATCAAAGGCTTGATTGGCTCAGCTTACACATCAATGGTACAATTTTTATTACATGATTTATGTGGTGTTTGTAATACTTGGTGCAACCCTGTTACCAACACTATGGAACCTGAAAAAAGTGCATTAATTAATTTCTTAAATGTAATTCCTTTTCCATTAAGTAAAGAAAGTAACATTCTCTCTGAATAACCATTTGGTTTCACATATGACTTGATTTAAATTAATTTTAGCAACTTTCAAAATCTGTCTCGGCCAACTTTTCAATATTGGCATGTTTCACTTCAACAATTTCAGTATTTATTTTACAATATTTACTCTAACACATGTTGCATATAATTACATAAACTCTTTAAAGGGCAATGGGTTGAACACTTTTGAGCTGAGAAAGTAATTTATGATTATTTTCAATTAAAAAGATATGGTAACAGGGTTGAAATTAGGGTAACAGGGTTGCATGAAGTAACAGCTACATTATTTCTGATTATGGATTATTATATAAAAGTGACAAATGCTCAAGACACCAAAGTATTATTTAAATAACTTTTAATACTTTCTGTCAGCACTGTTTCTCAAATAACACCCCCCCCCCCCAAAAAAAAACAAAAAAACAATAATAATAATAATGGGGGGGCTTATTTCAAAAAAAATTTTCAGATTCAACTTTAGCCCTGCTTTTCTGATGCAACAAGATGTTCTAAGCACTCCTGTGTATTTTTTTTTTTTTTTTTTAATTTTCATCCAAAAACTACCCCCTACCCCAAAAATTACTTTTTCAGCCCTGAAAACATGGGGTTTTTGGAAACTTTCAAACCTTCTTCACTTTTGATGAAGTACAATGTAACAATCTGCTCATGCTGGGCCTTAAATGTTTTTTGTGAGACATGTCATGTCTTCAGAGTGCTTTGCACTAAAAAAGGTGTAGTGTCAAGGGTCAAATTATAGGTCAAAGGTCACCCAAATGGTCCAAATGCATATTTGATGGAATGAAGCTGTTAATATGGGTTCTTCCAAATGTTGGGCTCAGGTTCTCTCCTCAGATCACATCTACTGACCACACACAACTGACATTCAATAAGACACATTAAACACAACTATTCACACATGCATTCTCCATACAGACATGTCAAAAAGAACAAACGGTAGTTTCACATGACTTTGACATTTACATGTATATGTCCTGTTGTGGGCGACATGGTGGTGCAGTGGATAGACCTGGTGCCTCACAGACAGAAGGTCCTGGGTTCCATTCTAACACCAGTCGATGGGGGTGGGACCTTTCTGTGTGAAGTTTGCATGTTCTCTCCGGGTACTCTGACTCCTCCCACCATCCAAACACATGCTCTGATAGGTTAACTGGTTAATCTAAATCACCCATAGGTGTGAATGTGACAGTGGTTGTCTCTATATGTTCAGTCTGTGATGAACTGGCGAAATGTCCAGGGTGTACCCCGCCTTCGCCCATAAGTAGCTGGGATAGGCTCCAAGCGACCCCTGTGACCCTAGTGAGGATAAAGTGGGTTCAGAAAATGAATGAATGAATGAAGTGTTGGACCTAAATGTGTGCTAGTGTTTCCCGTCACACTAATGGCGGCAAATTCAAATGTAAAGTACATGTTTTAATATTTAGTCTCTAATGTGTCTTTAAAGGGCCAAAGGCCTTGGGGGATCCCACCAGGAAACCAGAGGGAACAGAACTGAGGACAGATTTGATAAAATGTCAGAATGGTATGAATTTTTGAAAAAAACTAGGCGTTTTGGTGATCTTTAACCTACAACATGACCTTGACATTAGACTTTTCACTGTACAAAGCACTCTTACAATACAATATGGCACTTATAAGATCATTAAATGGCCCATCATGAACAGATTTATACACTGCACCGGACAAAAGAGTGAAGAAGCTGGGAAAGTTGTAATTTTCAGAGTTAAAAAATAATTTTCAGGGTAGGGGGGGTTTGGATGAAAATTTCAGAAAAATTACACAGGAGTGCTTAGAACATCTTGTTGCATCAGAAAATCAGGGCTAATATGGTATTTGATATTAAGCCCCCCCCATTATTAACCTTCAGGTAACGTTCTCCTGGCTTTACTCCTCTTATGAGCCTCTCTCCACTTTTTTCGTTGGGCACGCTGTCCTCTCTCACTGCGGTCTTTTTAAAGCAACTTCTTTCCTGTTTCTCCATCTTTCCTTCATTTCTGTCTTTCTTTTAGTAAACACTGTTGTCTCCTCTGTACATCAGCATCACGCTTGGCACGATGGCATCTCTGCTTTTCAGCAGCACTCAATGGTGGGCCACACTGTAAGAAAAAAAATTATCTAACTTAATTTAGTGTCCCCTATTATGAATTGTAACTCATTGTTTATATATAGTTTGATTTATGTCAAGTTAATAATCCCATCAAGGTAGCTGCTGCAACCATAATCCATTTGGACTACCATTAGGAAATAAAAGGAAACAATACAGTCTGGAAAATTCAGGAATGTGTTTACAATATGTAGATTAACTAAATTCTATCTCAGATAATGTAAATTATTGACTGGAACCATAAATAATAGTTTGTAAAGTCTGAGTAAACTGGAGGAGATGCAACCCCATTAATGTAGTGCAACCCTGTTACTCTAATAACAGTAACAGGGTTGCGAGTAACAGGGTTGTAAATCCAGACTAATGTTAGCTTTTTCTCAGGCATAGAAGCTAGCTACTTAGCTAGCTGTTACTGCTGACAAAGAGGACACACTTACTTATGTAAATAAGTAAAGAAAAAATCTAAAAGAATTTGTCTTATCCTATTAATATGGGTAACAGGGTTGAGTGAGGTAGAGTGAGACATTCAATCAAGGCTCACAATCTTATGAAAATATGAAAAATAGAAGAGAGGACATACCTTTGCTCTACCCATTCTTTTGGAAGACTGTTTGATGATGTCAATTCCAGCATATAATGTGATTCACTGCTTTCTTCTTCTTCAACCATGCTAAAAGTTTATGGGTAACAGGGTTGAGTGCATGTTGTGGGACACAGGTTCCATGCATAATAATTATTATTTAAAATATTATGTTTATTAAAAAAAATGTTCCCGCAATTACAAGAGACACCAATGAAACTAGTCATACCAAAAAAAAAGAGATTTAAATTTCATTTTAACTGTTTTATTTGAGATTCAATTTGGTCATCAGAGGGTTGGGACAAGTGAAAAATGGCATTTTAGGGGGTACTCCAGACTTATTTGGTATTTTTAAAACTATTTACAAACATTCTTTTCTCCCAGTTTTTTTAGATTTGGTCTCAGGACGAGTAAATTTACACAGAAACTCCATGTTTTAGTATTTTGTACATGGATTATTTAAAATTTGATGGGTGGGACGTCAAATGTCCTCCAATTCTGGAATGACCCTTTAATTCCACGTTTAGATGTGCGTTTTGGGGGGAAAATCTGCATGTAAATGAAGTTAAAGTGAAGGAAAACTACAAATAGGCCATGGCAACGGTCATGGCTGAAGCAGCAAGAAAAGTAAAGAGGGTAAGGGTGTTGTCCGAAGAGACAGAGAAAAGAAAGTGTGACTGATAAAATAAGAGGTCGGACTAGGGTGAATATTGGCCCAGCTTTCACTCACTGCTGTGAGCTGCACGAAGATGAGGGATGCCCCACTGATGGAGACCTGGTGGTGTTACTGTTGGACTAGTAAGTATAAATTCTTCAGTAAAATCTTCTGCATTTAAGTTTACTATGTGTTATTGAAATCATAGCCTTCCATTTATGCCCATACATCAAGTTATTCAAGCAGTAGCCCTCCGCAGTTTTATCAAGCCGGTAGCTAATGTGCTAAATGGTTTTTGTTTCTGATATTTTTATAAGTAAAACAATAATTTAAAAAAAAAAAAAAAAATGCTGTAAGGCTACTTTACCTGGCCTGAAGACATGGTTGAACACACGTTAATTGTCTTGCCTCAGGAAGTTTGCTGGCATCAATGGCTTATCAACAAATGCGTGAGTATTACCAAGATACAGATTTCATGACAGTTGTTACAGACAATATCGTTTCTTGACTTTAGTGGGACCCTGCAAGCATTAGTTCCATTGTGTTGCTTTAATTAACAGTATTAATGCATCTATTTTCTGACTTATTTTTGTCACCGACTGATTTTTCCACTTAGTTGCTGAGAGGGTGGTGGGGGTCCTGGAGCCTATCCAGGCTACACCCTGGATGTGTCTCCAGTTCATTGCAGGACTGACATGCAGGCATTTAACAGCTATTCACTGACAAACATCATATTATAAATGACAGCATCTAACCTGTAATACATTTTCCCCTATAATACAGTCTCATGAGGCTGGACTTCGCCTCTCTTAAAAGTATGACCAACAGGAAGTCAGCCATTTTGGTTTGAAGGTGCAATTTGGGCGGCCATGGCTCAGGAGGTTGAGAGGGTTGTTCAATAACCAAAGGATTGGTGGTTCGAATCCCTCTCAGTCCTAGTCATGTACTGCTGTGTCCTTGGACAAGACATCTCATCCACCTTGCCTCCAGTGTCACTCACACTGGTGTATGAATGTTTGGTGGTGGTCGGAGGGGCTGTTTGGCAATTGCTCCAATCAGGAACAACTTAAGACTCACCTAATTCACTCTACACATGCTCAGTTTAGTCCTTTGTCCACATGGGAAGTTGAAGTGCTATGAGGCAGACACATTAAAATTTGTGAGGGAAAACATAATTGTGTGGTAAGTAATATTTTCTGCTCTAATTATTTTTGTGATTGCATAGCTTACTTTGTAGTTGGACTAATTAAAGGTAGGTGTCGCCTACATTTTAAAGAATGATTTACCAAACAATTTTTATGTCACTACTTATAAAATATAGACTCACATCTTTTTCAAAAGTCTGTTCTCCCCAGCATAAAAACTACTACATGTAGAACCCACGGTTCCCACGGGTCACATACTAGTCTAATATAAGACTATTATACAGTGATTGAAAGATGTGTCAATTATCTTTGAGAGATAAACAAAGATTTATGCAACTGTTAATCCACCTGTCCACAATTATCTAATATAAGGTTATTATATCCTGTGTAGATCAATGTTTTTATTTCATATATTGGCCATAATATATCAATTATCAGCCAATATCGGATATCGGCCGATATATTGGATATCATTTTGTTTTTAGACCCTAATATTGGTATCGGCATTGGTCCCAAATATCCCATATCGGTCAGGCTCTACTTACCACCACCTGAGTGTGAACGCGAGAGCAAATGAATAATGGATCAATAATGTAAAGCGCTTGGTGCTGCAGATAGACTAGCGTTTTCATGTTCTTCCCTATTTTTGCATGTGGTTTCTTCAACTTGTTCACATTTCTTATAATATACAGGCTGCCTGAATGAAGATTTCATCTTAGTCACTTGTGTCTGAAAATGTTCCCGTGGGAGTGCGAGTTGTAATAATATTTGCAATGAAACAGAGTTATTTATGAGACCTCGGTTTCCTATTTGTCTCAGCAATTACCTTCTGTAGGCCATACGCTGCCCGAAAGTTGAACATTTTAAATATTTGTATTGACTGTTTGTAGACCGACTGAAGTGCATCCACTGTATGGTTTAAACTGTGAGACCCAAGACAATTTTCATGCAGGGCATGACACTTACATATGTGTATATTTCTACTCTTTGGGCTGGATCTACTAAAGTTTGCGTGTAAAAAAACGTGTGCAAACTCATTGCACATGCAAAAAAATTTACAAACTGGTTTACTAACAGTGTGCACCAAGGGTTGCGTCTTTCAAAGGTGCAAAATAACACGTCTGCATCCAGTTAGTACGTTTGCCACAGTGAACATGCAATATGGGGTGTTTACACACAACTGTGCATGTGCTGGGAGGAGAAAATGTAAATATATTAATATAGCACATGCAAAGTGATTTATCAAACCTGAAAGCAATTTTGCTCATAGCAACGATGTCTATACTTAACACGTCTCAAAGGGAGGTGCAAATGGTTTGTATGCGTACTTGTGCACACATGGCTGCGGTTGAAACGATGAAAAGAGATGCAGAGAATGCATTTTTATTTTTCACCCTCGTGTGAATATTTTTAGTATGACAGAAGAAAAAATTATTGAGATGTATGTCCCCCCCCACACACACACACACTTTACGGGACTCTTTTCCACTTGATCTGATGATTGTGATTAAAAATATGCACCGACATTAGGCTACAGTGTGACAGTCATTCAATCCAACAACTCCCACAGCCCCCCCACCTCTAAAATGAATAATAAATGAATGAATGAGTCATGCAATATCTTCTATGACAAAACTCCTTCAACATTACATTTCGGTGCGTCTGGATCATTCAGCGCACTGTTCCCATTAATGCTGGCATATCCCAGAGCAGTTTTTTCAGCGTATTGTCTCCAGTAGCGCACGCAAAATCCTCATTTAAATAGGGCGGTCTCCAAGACTTTGCACCTGTTGACATTTGCGCAAGCAATCTTATGTATATCACCCGCAAACCGCGGTTCAACCCCACATGCAAAATTCTAGATTGTGCACTCAAATTAGTACATGCAAATTGGGACCTTAGTAGATCCGGCGCTTTGTCTTTTACAGGAAGTGCCCTCCAGACTGCTGATTTGGAGTAATCAACCATTTGGCTGCCTTGTGTTAATTTTTGTTTTTGTACATATTTACACTTGTAAAAATAAATATTTACTTACTGTGACCTTTTACCGATTTTGGCATTAACATTGTGGCTCATTCTGCCTTTTTGAAAATTTTATACATTATTAAACTGTATGGCAAATGAATAAACAATACCACACAACAGTCTTAATGGATAAATAACTCAAAATATATAAACATGTGAAAACTTTTTTTTTCTTTTTCTTTTTTTTTAATCCACCACCACCACCCCTCTTTGGAGGACAATTTTATTTTTAATTACAGCTTGTGTTTAAGTAACAGTCTCAAACTTTATATTCACATGTTCATCAATTCCTTGCTTGTATACATATACATAAAGGGAGGGCTCATATAGGGACAGGACAAGACAAGACAGTGGAACAAAACAGACATAAGACAAGACAGTGGGACAAGCCAGCTAAGTGGTTGCTGTTGAAAACATAACAAAACATGTGAAGGACATGACAACAAGTAAGACAAGACAAAAACAGATATTAATTACATATTCATCATTATACATTGGTGTGTGTGTGTGTGTGTGTATGAGGAGAGGGGACCAAACAGGGAGGGGCTCTATTGCTGGGTGTTGCGTGATGGTGGTTCGGTTTACGTTTTCCAGTGAGATGTGTTCTAAAAGTGGGAGGAGAGAAGGAGAGAGCAGAGGGGGTAGAAAAAGGGAGAAGAAACTGGCGAAGACCCCCACAGGACAAGGCCAACAATACCAATAATAACAATCATGGTGATAACCACAATGGCAACAATGACCAGAACAAGAACTGAGCAAACTGGGCAGAGGGAAAAGAAGAAGAAGAGGAAGAAAAAGTAAATTTCAATAAAATAAAATTAGATAAATAGGACCCGCCAAATGAGAAATACAGGAGAAGAAAACATGAATAGAATACCACAAACAACAACAGCACAAACAACACCAGCAACAGATCCATACCACATCAGCTGCCCACACCAATCCCCCGTAACAGAGTGACAGCACCAGTGCAAAACAAAGAGAACAAGGCAAAGAGACTGATGTGTACCCAGTGATGAACACATCCATGCAACTGCAACCCCTCCAAGGACCAGGGGCCTACAAAGAGAATCCCAAGGCCTGGCCAACCGGCAGACAACACAGAGAAGGGGATCCAGCCCACCCCCCCAAGAGGTGATGGTGCGCCCACACCAAAGACGGCTGAGGAAGGACCACTGCTGGAGGCAGCAGCCGAGTACCCAGGGGGCCAGGGACGTCAGCCCACAAACCCCTGCCAGGCACCGGCCACTCAGGGGCAAGCAAGGTGCAGGTCCAAGAGGCCCACGAACCCAGGAGCCACTAAGCCCCCTGGGCAGGGGCCCCACCCAGCACACAGAGAAACCAGGCCACCAAAGACAGCCACCCACGGTGGGCCAGTATGCACCCTGATGCCCTGGCCAAGCACCTGGGGACCTGGAGGCCCACCCTCCTATACCCTCCAGCTTCCACCCTCAAGCCCCACACCCCCTCCAGTCCCCCACACACATAGACACACATGTGAAAACTTTTTTTTTAAAATTTTACAATATATCTACAATTGAATATAAATATAAGACACTATATACAAAAATCTACAAACTTTATACTCCAGGTTTATAACCTGTGTACTGTCCATGGAGGTCAGGAAATTTGTTTCTGATGTGGGTCACACAGCAGCTGGGAATCACCCTGTTTCCCTGACCAAGTGACCCATGTTGCTAGAATATAAACAACATAAATTAGTCACACAAAACAGTGAGTGATGTAGTCCTTAAGCCTACTTGCATAGCCTATATGCATGTGGAAAAAATACAAAGAAATAGTAAAACGTTATTCTACAAACATCCACTCTTTTGCGTTGAAGTCTCCGTAGTCAGAGATTCTGTCCTCCTCTGCCGTGGGTCTCCTGGGGAGCTGGAGTCTAGCTTCTCCCTCAACCCCTACCTCTACCCCTGCTTTTGCCTCTCCCTCTGGTCGTAGAAATCCGCTTACCCTATAAAAAAAACTTGACATAAGAACTAGGGATGCACCGATCTCACTTTTTTTCCAGACCGAGTATGAGGATGAGTACTTACATTTGAGTACTTGCCGATACTGAGTACTGATACGAGTACTTAATAATCCCATTACAGTTCTTAGTTCCTTTTGTAAATGTGCTTTATTGTCGTTGTCATTAGTCTGACTGGAACAAGGTGCTGCTCCTGACATTTATTGTGTTGGAATGAGCGTCTCTCAATGAATCCACCAGGGGGCGCCACTCTGAATTAACCATACTGGACAAATACCACGAAGAAGAGTAAAGTTTTTTGAGAAGAGGAAAGTCAGTAATAATAACCGCTTCTTACCTCCATAGTATTAGGATGGAAACAGGCCCAGCCCTGCGTAGTTCACATAAATATGTCAGTAGTTTTTCACAAACTTACACAGTCGCTCTTTGAACAGATCCTCTACCGCCATGGTTCCCGCTGGTATTCTCCATCTGGGTACGCATCCGCGAGCACCCGGAAAACGGATGGAATGTACACAGAGGACGGACAGAACGCTCCGTCCTTATCTGTCCGTGTCTTTAATGTTACTTGCAGTCAGCGTTACTTTTATCACCGTCATTTATTTTGAAAAATCTCCACACTCTTCACACTCCCCACACATTATTCCACTGCAGTATACCTGTTGCACTGAACTATGAATGTTACACAGCCGTAAGTGGTATCAGTGCATTTGTATCAGGTATCTTTTATGAGTACGAATAAGAGTACACACACTGAGTATCGGAGCTGATGCCCGATACTGGTATCGGATCGGTGCATCCCTAATAAGAACAAACACTGAATCCCTAAAAGGGCGTAACTTTAGGGATTTTATTTCTGCCGGTTTAATGACTGCAAAACAAATGACCAGAATTATCTCATCACAAAAAAAAAAACGTTCAACTAGAATAACCAATATCATGTTCTTCTAAGACATCCACGTGACAAACGATATCTTAAATTTTTTCACATTCATTTCATGAATGTTTTTATTTTTCTACACTTACCTGATCACTTGATGGAAGAAGTTGAGGTGCTCACCATTTGGCAGGTTGTGAAAAAGAAGTATTCAAAAATTGTGAAGATACAGCCAAGGATTTTTGTCCCATAGTGCCAGCCGTTAGGTAAGCACAACACCAGAACAGAGAAATCGTGTGGTCTTAGTGTTGATTCAGGTATTTTCTGCCACCGAGAGTAGGGAAGTTATACACTGTACCTTTAAATTGTTAGTAAGTTGTATATTTGTTTAAGACTGCAGTGCACATATTGTTTGTAAATGTCATTTTACTTGTTTGCTTATATAAATATAAATACTTTTATGCCATTGTAGTTGTTATTTTTATATAGGTTTTAAAAATATATCGTTTTACTATACTTTTTGGCTGTGGCTGTTGTTTCACCTGGTTCTGGAATAAAGGTTTTTTGTCAATTCAGACATTTCTTTTTCACATTTTTAGTATTTTTTCACCATCCAAATAGTAATTTACTGGAGTTGAATAGAAGAAATGGAAATTGGATCACAAATGCAAGATGCATTTGCAGAAAAGTTTGCAAGAATTCACGTAGCCCTAAAATACATCTGGTCAGGATGAAGTGCAGGGACCAGGAGAACGTGCTGCAATGCACAGGATCTGATGTTGGTGAGAGGTCATAACACCTTCTTTCAGTCTTCAGTAGTACACTGGCAGTGTTTCATGGCCCAGGCAAGCCTCTTTTTCTTGTTCTGAAGTCTCATCAATGGCTTTCTTGCTGCAACTTGACCCATCAAACCTTCTCTTCACAGTTGAAACTGAGACTTGCTTACTATGACCACTATTGAGCTGTGCTTGAAACTGTTGTCCTGTGAGTCGCCTATCACGCAAACTGTTGACTCTCAGAAACTTGTCTTCTGATTCTGTTGTGGCTTTGGGTCTGCCAGACCTCTTCCTGTCAGCATTTCCCCCAGTTTCTGAGTGCCTTTTGACAGTGAAGGGAACTGGACTTACTGACACCTTGACTTTCCTGGCAATTTCTCTGTAGGAAAGACCTACATTTTTAAGTGTTATGATGGTTTGTCTCTCTTCTATCATTCATTGCCTTTTCCTCTTTTCCATTTTTATAGTAACACACTACTCTCTGCAGTACAATACTGTTCAAATAATGCTCACAACAGTATGGTACCAAAGTGTGTTCATACACTACTTTTATGCAGGCAGAGGGGGTTGGAAGTAATTCAGAAATGTTGGGACACCTGTAGGAATTGGTAGCACCAACTTTTGAGGCTTGATCAACCTCCATTGCTGCAGAACTGCTTTAAGTTGTTAACCCATTTCTTGTTCAGCTTTTTGTATAATTCCGAAATGTATATTATTTTTCAGTTTTGCTTAACTTTACTTTTTTTTTTTTTTTTTTTTTTTTTTATTTTTTACCTCTGGCAGTTCACCGCTTACCTTTGTACCATTTCAAGCTTTTCATTGGACTTGAACTGCTTGAATTTCAATACAAAACTGGAAGAATTGGGGTGTTCTAAAACTTTTGACCGGTAGTGTATATTTACACTTTTTTTCTTTTAAACTCTTTTGCACTACACACCGCAAGAGAGTTGTCTCTTAATTTCGTTGTACCTTTGTATAATGACAATACAGGGTGGTGAAGCAAAATTTACAATATTTTGAGGCAGGGATTGAAAGACAGTGTATGACCAATTAGTTTATAGAAAGTCATGAGAATTTATTTGCCACAAGAAAATTTACATAATAGAAAATGTTTTTATTCTATGTGTCCTCCTTCTTTCTCAGTAACTGCCTTCACACGCTTCCTGAAACTTGCACAAGTGTTCCTCAAATATTCGGGTGACAACTTCTCCCATTCTTCTTTAATAGTATCTTCCAGACTTTCTCATAATAGTTTTGCTCATAGTCATTCTCTTCTTTACATTCTAAACAGTCTTTATGGACACTCCAACTATTTTTGAAATCTCCTTTGGTGTGACAAGTGCATTCAGCAAATCACACACTCTTTGATGTTTGCTTTCCTGATTACTCATATGGGCAAAAGTTTCTGAAAAGGTATGGATAATAGTGTTAGGTATGATTATGACATCAATATATGTTTGGTTTCAAAACAATTGACATAGTGCCTGCTGAGAAAAAAACACTAAATGTTCATGGTAAATTTTGCTTCCCCACCCTGTAAAGGCATTCTATTCTATTCTATTCTATTCTATTCTATTCTATTCTATTCTATTCTATTCTATATGGATGTAGCAGTAGAATCCAGGCCTGAAGTGAAGGACCCAGACTCCTGGACCTCAGCCCACCCTTGTCGTAGCTGCTTCACTACTTGATCAGAAATAAATCAGAACCAAGTACACAGACAGTGAAAGTGTCACCCTCTGGCCTCTTTTTGCCTGTTCACACACCTCCTCTCACTCCTCCTCCTGTCTTCACTCGAGTTCGTCCACTCCCACTATAAAGCTTACACTGTCTGAGGCTGAGTCCACAGACAGAGTGAGGACTTCTCAGCGGGTAGCATGTCGGTCATTTTAGCATCAGATCGTTTTACATCTACAGGGTAAAACAAGTTTTAGATGTAGATCCAAAAGCTCTGCAACGGACTTCCACGGAAGTTTAAAATGTAGTGAGTCGTCTGTGGTATTTATAAACCAAGGCTTTGAATCTAGCTCCAAACAGCCTTGTGGATCAGCTTAGGTTGGCGTTTTCAAAGTGCAGACCTGACTTTTTTTCTGTCCCAAGCTGGAAGTTGATCGTCTGCTCTGAAATCTCTGTCAAGATGGAAATCTGCCGCGTCGCTCCTTAAAACGACCGGACGACATGGGAAAATGGGAATTAACAATGGTAAGCCTAAGAAGACGTGTGTCTCTGCCTCCACATTGGCGATAGTTTGCTGTTAAATCAGCTGATCAGTCAGATCTGGTGTTTGGATCGATGCATTTCCTCTTGTTGGTAAGGGAAAGTAGACGAATAGTTTCTCTGTCAGTGAATTTCCACAAAGAACAGGCTGAGATGAGATGAGATGAGATGTGTTTGCAATGCATCTGACTTAATACATATGTGAAGATGTTCCTAAATCTGCAAGATGGTAATGTGGCTTTAACATTGGTATTTTTCTTCAGCAAATCTGGATTGCAGTCTTCAAATGTGGATCTAGTTTACCTCTTTATCACTGTTTCCATTGCTGTTGCAGATAGATAGATAGATAGATAGATAGATAGATAGATAGATAGAACACAATGCATAATAAATTAAAAGAATAAAAACAGGCCTGAATTTAAAAAAAAAAAACAAAAAGACACAAGTGCAGAATCAAGGTGCAAAATGACATTTAAGTGCTGATAAATGGTGCTTTTCTGTTATTGGTGCTTAGAGCCACCAGTACATCGGACAATGAGAAGGACACAACACACAGCTTCCTCTCTGTGCAGCTCACAAATGATTCATGAGGGACAATGGGTTTGTGTGATACTGATTGTCACCAGCAGACACTGCACTTTTACCAGACATAGAATCAATGTAATGCTCAATGTGTAGGTTGCCCTGACAGATCCAAATGCTTCATACAAATGCATATAGCCTCCTGCTTTTATACTTAAAGGTCAGAAGATGGTATTCAATATCCACGTTTTTGTTCTATTAAGCTTATTTCTTATTTTCTTATTTATTTATTTGCACATAATAAAAACAGCAATGGAAAAAACATCATTCAAACAAGTAACAAAATTGTGCAGGAGAGGTTAGAAGCCAAAAAAGAGGGCTTATATGAATACCTCCCCCGAAATGAACAATACACAAAAAGAACTTTTGCTTTCAAACCAGATGAATTATGCAACTGTGCAAGATTTACAACTGATGTCTACTTTATTGTGTCATGCATTTAGTGTCTGAAGTGGGAAATCACTGATTTTTATTATTAGTTTACAGCTCTTTAAAACTGCTGCACAATGACTTCTGATGATGCTGTCACAGAGGACAAGCGATGGTGGATTTCAGACAGTATAATAAAGCAGGAAAAGGCCAAGGTCATTAGCTGTGAACTGATAATGTATTTGTTTTTTGTGCGAGTATTTTCGCTCAAAATTGGTCATATCCCACTGAGAAGCCTCCATATTTGCTATTATCTACAACAGAGTAATTCTGCCAAGTTTCGCGGCTTATTTTGGAATGTTTTGGTACATTACTGCTTCTATTTAAAATATCAATACAGATTATGTGAAATGTTCTGAATGATGACCTAGGCAAATGAGAACTTACACAGACAGATGAAATGGTTTGCCATTTTTGGAAATGTAGGACTCAGCGTTTTTGACCCACACCGTGGCCAAAGAATTTATCCATGCTGATATAAATTGAAATGCAATAGTTGGTTCCATTACAACATCAGCAGGCAACTGCCGAGCTACTCCTCTGCCATGTTGGACATTTTTTTGGCTGTTGCCAAAAAAGCTCCATGGTTTCATCAATTTCCATTAGTCATTTTATCAATACACTTTGCTACTGTTAAAGAATTGATACTGAAAAGATACCGATAAGAAGTAAAAAATGATTGTTTGTGCCATTACAACATTGGCGTGCAGCTGCAGAGCTACACTTTCACCATGTTGGAATGAAAGTTATCAGTTAAAACCATTTCACCATTCAGCTCGTTCTGTTTTGCATCTAAGTCGAGTATTCTTTTTTGGTTGACAATGATAACAGCTGTCAGTTATCCTTTAACATGAGGCAAAAAGATGTTGCTAAACCTTAACATATGGTGAAAAAAAACACTATTTAGAAGGGCTACTAAATATATTGTTGGGTCCTCTTTGATAACAGCATTTTAGCTTTACATCTAAAACAATGACAGAACATGAAGTAGTACAAGTAGGTATTCAACAGAGTGTGATTTTAATAGTATTAGGTAAACTAGAGAGTCTGTTTAGATTTTGTATTTATTTTTTTAATATTATTGGTAGTATATAAAATTACGACAAATCTATCTTGTTTTTGGCTTCCTTTGAGGCCTTGTTGAATTATGCTGCTGTCTATTTGTACAATGAAACAAAGGCTGAACAGGGCTCTTATTATTCCCCTCTGACAAACTCTGTCCCTTTCTGTGTCATATCAAGTGCTATTGAGGATTCTGAAGAGATCCATAGCCAAGGCACTTGAATACTTGCTCTCATTGACATCAAATACAGCCGACTTCTCCTTTGAATATGCAATGAAAGACCTGTATATTTGAACAAAGTCATGACAATTGTTGTTGGTCACAGTGTTCATTCCACCCTCGTCTTTATTCCATCAGTCATCACAGGATGTGGATGGAAACCTGAGCACTATCTGACATTTGGCCATTTGTTTTGGTGTTGCTTTTTGGATGTACTAACCTTTTGATAATCCTGTATTTGTCCATAAACATTTGTGTGAACTTACTAAATTCTTGGAAATTTCAGGTTGATGTGTGACAGTAAATATGATAAGTTAAGTATCTGATATCTGATTACAGTATCAATACACACTTTAACTTGTATGTGCAAATGCTCTGGATGTGGAATATGGCAGTGATGATTTTAAAGTGTAGCTTCATTGCGAAGTTGTTGTGACTCATCTGGGATCAGTGTGAACCTCAGCGGGGTGTTGTGTCAGTTGTTTGTGCCGGGCTGTTTTGGCTATGCAGGTCTGTGGCTATTTTTACTTCCTTCCTCTGACTAATGTTGTGACCAGTAACATTACAATATACATATCCATTTCTATATCTGCCCTTTACATCGGCCTGGGAGATGATGAGTGATATAATTCAATATCGTGATAAATGTCATTATTGTGATATGTTTTCCTTTTGTTTGCAGAGTTTATTTTGTTTACATTGTCAGTCACTTGCCAAATATTTCTGTATTTAATTTAATATTTAGCTTTTACTCGTATATTTGCAAGTTGATGGTGAAAAAATACTTCATATCTTTTGTCATATATTGTTGTAATCTTATGTCTTATTTTTTTTTTCTTGTTTCATCCTCTTCAAGTCTTTCATTTGGTTACATATTTCACATAGTTTTAATCTTATTGCATCTTAATTTTCTTGCTTCTTTTTGACTTTGTTGCATATTTTTTAATCATTATTGCATCTTCATCTCACTTTTAATTTTTTTTATTAATTTATTTTTTGTAACGTTTGCATCTTGTTCTTGTTCTTCTGTCGTGTCAGATCTCTCATATTCCTTTTTCCTCTAGTTGCACCTCAACTGTTTAGTCTTGTTTTTTGTTTCCATCTTGTTATTTTTTTTTTGTCATGCTTTTTTGGGTCCTTTTTATATTGTTACTTATTTTAAAGTTTTTTTTTTTTTCTCTTGTTGCATCTTTGTAATTTTCATCTTTTTGTCAAATTGCACTTTTCTCTGCATGACATCTTGTTTTGCCATTTGTGTGTTTTTTATTTTGTTTTTCTGCTGCTCTAATCTTGTTGCTGATGCGATTGTTTGATGTCCAGTCATCTTTTTTTTTGTCTGTCTGCATCTTTTTGGTTTTGTTGTGCTTTTTTAATGTTCTTGCATATTGTCCAAGTTTTATTTCCTTCAAAACCCTAAATGGCTGTCTGGATTCTTCAACTTTAACAGTACAAAAATTCCTCTTTAAAATGAAAGAAATTATGATTCAGCATTTGTTGTGGTAATTATCAGTATTAACACTGATCACATTTTCTACCAGCCATTCTACCTACAACTTTTTAATGTAAATGTGACTATAGCCTATTTTCTCCTTTTACCGCCTTCAGAATCCTGTGCAGGAGTGGGGTGAGGAGTTTGAGGACGGTGTCATTTATGGGGTCACTCTGCGCCGGGAGCCCGTCGCCTCCTCGCCAAACCCTAATGACACAAATCCCGGCAGTGCCTTTGTCCAGTACAGAACCAGCAAAGTGCGTCGTCTTAAGGCAGCCACCTTAAACCAGCTTGTGAACCATGTTCTGGACCCACACTGCCAGGAACAGGACTACGGCAAGATCTTCTTGTCTACATACAGAACGTTCACCAGCACCTCAACACTAATAGAGTTGCTCTTCCTGAGGTAGAATAACTGTTTCTACATTGTACATTCAGAACAAAGTGCTTAGTTCATACACAAAGCAACGACATTCATCATCTTGTGGAAGAATGGTGTAGGTTTTAAATCGCAGTGTTGCATCAGGATCTTTTTATAAATTGTTTCTTTGACAGTGCAACCATGCCCTGCCAGCTTTTATGTAATAATAGGTACTGTGGAGGTGATCATTATCCAGAGGCTGTTGACAACAATTATGCAGAGAGTGGTTTTAGACTGTGGTTGCAATGACTAGTGGTCAGGTTTAGGATAGCTGCAGTGTAGAGACAAATAATAATTAAAAATACACAAAAACAGGTTGACTATTATGGGGAAAATGAACTTTTTTTAATCTGTTCTGCAATATTTTTCCCTGTTGTTTATTATAGAGACAATGCTGCCACAGATTTGGACACTGAGTCCTACAGGAGGTAAGCGGACTACTTTAGTCCAAATTCTGCAGGATCTGTTTACAAGTCTAGATAATATGAGAGCTTTGTAAACCTCTGCTAGCCCAGATCAGGTTCAATTCTGTTAAAGTATGTGTCTTTGGCTCACGGTGTTGTTAAACTAGTTAAAATGTAATGGTTACTCTGCCACCTTCCCCAGCCCTCTGTTGGCCTTTGTCCAGACATGGTTGGATGACTACAGTGAGGACTTCAGGGATCCTCCCCTCCACCCAGCGCTCCGGCTGCTCCTGGATCACCTGACCATCAGCTCTGCAGTACACAGTGGCATGCGTAGCCAGCCCAACTTCTGCTCAATGGCTGGGCAAGCTGAGGCACTGCTCAAGAAGTTTCAGAAAGGTGATCCTCATAAGGCCCTTAATATCATCATGTTTTTTTATACTTTTAACCTGTGTTAGGAGAAAAGTGCCACAATCTGAAAACCTCCTCTTACTTTATTGCTTGTCTCTCCTTCCTAAGCATAGACTGTTTATAAAATGGATAATACACAGTTGTTTCATGTCTCTAAGGAAAACTGAAGCCAATGCTTAGAGAAGCTGAGTCTTGTCAGTGATTGTTATAACAGCTGTCAATCACATACTGTGGAGGGCGTGGGAAGCTGTTGATTGGTCAGATTCGTACATCAACAACTGAATCCTGAAAAGGGGCGAGGGGGGGGGGGGGGGGGGGGGGGAGTATAGTTTTTCCTCAGTCCATTACACTATGCTGCAAGGTTAATATGAAATTTTGCCCAACAATGCCAAAAACTGCCTACTGAAGATTTCAATATTGTCCACATTCATAATTTTTTTCACCCAAAAAATGCAAACCATTCTTCATTCTTGCCTTCTCCATTTTTTCAGAAGATGAAGCAAATGGCGGTTCTGTCCAGGCAGACCTAGCACAACATGAAGGAGGTTCTGCGGATGAGGATTCAGGATGTGAAAACTCCCAGGATCATGGCGATGTCATGGATTTCTCTGCTACATCCATTGCAGAACTGCTCACCCGACTGGACTCTGTATGACGGAGGAGCCTACATACAGCAAATCTTTTATGTTTTGCTCTTATAAGGGTTTCTACAGATCCTTAAAAATCAGAATTTAGGGTCTTAAAATGTCAAAAGAATGCCAATGAATTGATTTAGGGCTTTGTTGAAATCAGTGGATTAACAAATTCTGGTATTAGTTATTAGACTTGCATGGATCACAGAAAACTAAAGTGCCCTTAGCACAAACAAATTATTCTAAAAACATACTCCAAATCAAATGCACTTGGAAAGCTAATGTTTGGTTTTTATGGTGTTTCAGGCTCTGTTTGTCAAAGTAGTGCCGTTCCAGTGTCTGGGCTGCGTTTGGTCGCAAAGAGACAAGAAGGAAAACATGTCTCCCACCATCCGGGCGACCATCACACAGTTCAATGCTGTTACCAACCATGTCATGATCTCCCTGCTCTGCCCGTTCTCTGATGCCAGCTCCAGTCCCACTTCCTCTCGCCGTCCTCCCGCTAGTCCTTCACAGAGGGCCCGCACCATAGAGAAATGGATCAGAGTGGCACAGGTCAGCAACATTAGGCTGCATTACAATCTGATTAAAGGTAGACTGATGGCAACACTTTTGAAAGCCACAATGTAGAAAGCAAACATTAGCTATGAGGGTAAAAAGTGAGATTACAATATTATGCATTGCAGGGAAAAAAGGAATAGTTTAGGTTTAGTTTTGCTCTCCTCATATAGAGCTTTGTGGTCCTGATCTCAAAAATTACATTTATTTACAAGACACAGCTGACTGTAGATGTTTATGCATTTAATCAACATCATTCTTTCTGTGGTTGAAATGAGTCCACTTAACTGACACTGCTTTTCTTTTTGCATGCAAAATTACCTTTTCAGTGATTTAAATTCTTTCCTGGTTTTTGTTGAGTTTCAGATTGTGATCAGTGACAAGCTTTGGTTGTTTGAACTGATGAAGAATGTCTGTGAGCAGAGTCTGCATGCCACTTACTTGTAATAAGTTCTATAGGGTATAGAAGAACTCCTAAAGTAGAGTTAATTTTTAGATTAAGATTGATATTCTTTTATTTTTTATAAGTGTATAGATCACATGTGTAGACATGCACCACACACTGAAATTGACCTTCTACATTTAACCCATCACTAGAACATGCAGGAACACACCACACACTGCAGACTAGGAGCTTGCCATATCAAGCGCCCGGGGAGCAAATGGGGGGGTTAAGTGCCTTGCTCAAGGGCACACCAGCCAATAACTTTCTGCCAGTCTGGGGAATCAAACCAGTGACTCTTTGGTCACAAGCTGAACCTCCAGCCTTCTAAGCCACTGTTGCCCTCATTTTAGTCAAATTAGTGGGAAAATTAGAAGTTTTCCTTTTGAAGTGGTTTCACAATGCCAGTTATGCAATTTTACTTTTCATATTATGAGGCAAAAAAGCCGTTTCATGATATGTCAGCATTAATTTGGCTTTTTTGACACAACCTGCATGCACACATTGCATTGATGCTGCAGTAGCAATATATTATGTACCCCTCGTTCTAATCATTTAGTGCAGAAGAATGGACAAAACATGTTGTCAGTTTTACTCTGGGCTTTTGGAATATCTGATTTTCCGTGTTTCCTCTGCAGGAATGTCGTCGGTTGAAGAACTTCTCCTCCCTCAGAGCGATCCTGTCAGCCCTACAGTCCAATGCAGTTTACAGGCTGAGAAAGTCCTGGGCGGCTGTTAGCAGGTAAGTCTTGATTATAGCCATTTAAAAGGTCCTCTCTGCACTTACGTGTCCACGTAATTGTCCTTTTAATGAGGACTCTGAAACCCTCATCAAGTGCAATTCAATGTCAGGCAGAGTGCAAGTCAGCCTTTGGGTCACCTATATTCTGTCAGGTCATGAACGCCTCACTCTGTTATTTTAATGTCAGTGATAATTAACTGACACTGGAGCTCTCTCTGTTCTGTAAACACCTGGATATTGAACAAAATACCACATATAAAATTTTAGCATCTGTTATGTTGTGTATTAGTTAATTTTTAATGTGTCCAAGTCGCTGCATATTGACATTCCGTCTTTTTGTTCTTTTTGAAGGGATAGCATGGCTGTGTTTGATAACCTCTGGGAAACTTTCCCGGATGAAAACTGTGTTCTGACCAACAAAGAGCTTGTGGAGGTGGTAAGTAACAGGGTAAAGTCCCCTCAGTGCAAACAAGTCACCTGTAAAAAACTGTTTTGCGATTTCAGTCTGTTTGGCATCACATAAAATACAAAGATTGCTAATAATTCTGAAATACATTTTCTTCAAAGTCAGCCATATAAACTGAACTAGTATCACATAACCAAGTTTAATTTTGGCATCTCCCTCAGTGAATCCAAAATGTCACCATACACATCACACCTTTAAATTACAGTCTTTTGGAGTTGTGTAATTGTACTGGATGGCATTTGACATTAAATTATATAAACCTGATGTTGAGTAAAATATTTCCTAGACCAAGCTTTAAAGCATTTTTTAGCAGGAGAGACCAAACTAGAATTAAACAGCTGACTACAAACCAAACGGGATACATGTACTGCTCACTGAGAACATAGTACAAACTGTTTGGAAACAAGTACTCTGTGTACATGGATTCTCACTTTTTAATTATTACAGAAAAAATATCATTTTTCAGTTAATGTTTACTCACATGTTTAACAGAGTGTTAATAGGAAACCAGAGTCCTTGGGCACAATGTGTTCCCTTTTTTTCCTTCTTTCATGTAGTCTCCTTTTAAGCAATTGTGTCAGAACCATTGCGTATCCTCTTCTAGTGGAAAAAAAAAAACAGCTGACATTAACTACTGAACATCTGCACTTGTATTCACTGATTTACGTTAATATTAAAAGAAACCAATACTAGGAAATGATTTGAAATGTCACTGATTTTTCACAGTTGTTTTAAGGCGTATCCATTTATGAATGAAGCTTTTATCTGTGTAAACACAATTACTCATACATTAAGCGTAATTCCAGCTCCTTAACTCAGATAACATACTTTAGACTTAAGAAAGACGCCTTTGACTTGGCCTCATACTTTCACAAGATAACTGATACACAGGATATCCAAGTTAATGTGTAGTTTGATGGTGGTTTCATAACCCTCATGCTTCCTTTTAAAAACCCTCTTGTACTTACTTAAATGTGAAGGAAGACACTTTAAGTTGCTTAATGTTAAAAATAATAATAGACGACCATATGTGCTCATAACCTCGAACTGAATTTAGCTCTGTGTGGCCCCCTCTGACAGGATGGAAGACAAGCAGCCTTGGATAGCATTTCTCCAAAGATATCCAAGAGGTGTGCGATCCCCAGACAGATGGTAAGCCATATTTCAGAATCAGGAAAACAAGTGAGGGCATGAGATCAAACCCAGCATCATAACTCACTGATTCAGCCTGTCCTACCGTGTAAAATGTCCTGTGATACAGTCTGAATATATGATCTCTTATCATGTGGAATAATTTCACCTCTGGCAGGGTTTAGTTTCTCTTATGTTTTTCTTTTTTTTTTCCTCAAAGACAAATGCATGCAGAATCCCTCCCATGTTATTCAACACTACAAGCCACAAGAGAGCTGAATCCACTGGAGTGTGGGTGGAGCATCTGTGGCATGGCAGAGACCCAAACCTATCTTTAGCTTGGCTTGACGCTCAACAAAGTTTCAAATGACCTTAGATCACCAGGATTATAGGACAGTAATAATAGACCAGAGCTGGGTCTTTTATGAGTCATATGCACATTCTCGTGGGACCGTAACATAAAGCCGCTGCTCTACTAAAGGGGACATGGCTTGTGCGAGTGTACACTGATTTGATTTCTGTCATTATGCGCAGTTAAAAAAAGATAATGGCAGAGGCAGTCAGATTGAGTAACATTAATGAACATCATGCTTTGTGTGTAATCTGTGTTTGTGTGTCTCTGCAGAGTATCTCCTCTGGGGTGGTCCCTTACCTGGGCACCTATCTGACTGTCCTCACCATGCTAGACACCGCCCTGCCAGACATTGTGGAGGTACACACTGTAGACGAGAACAGTTCATATACTTAATATCTGATGGTCGAGTACATCAAATACCTTATCAAAAGATGCGGTTTGCTTACTTATTTTATTTTAACACACTGTAGTATAATGCATTTGAGGTCATTTTAAATTGTGTAGCTCAAGGCCACTATGATCTCAAGGTGGCTGGACCAGTAAAACAGTGAAAAAAGTAAAATTTAACTAAAAGTAACATCACGGAAATGTTTACATCTACAAGGTTTCCTTAAAAATATGAATAACATGAATAACCTGAAATATTCTAAGAACAATAAGTGCAATTTGAACAATAATATGGCTCAGTTTATAATGTACACATGAGCATTAAAACTTACAGATCATAGTGGATCTACAAGTATGCAAAACATTTAGTAACAGGCAGAATATTGTTAAAATTCAACTTAGTTCACTTTAGACTTTTCTGGTTGTTCATATTTGTTCAGGTTATTCAGATTGTTTGTGAAAGAATAGTTTGTAAATGTACATATTTTCATGTAATTTAACTTTTTTACACTAAAACAAAAAAATTATAAAATTTGGGGTTGTTAGTATTTATAGGTTATTGTGATTGGTCTATATGTGACCCCTGAACTAAAAGGATTTTGACACCTTTGATTGATAATATCATCAGTATCATTTTTGCATTTCACAGCCTCATCCCAGGGGCCAGACTGGACCCTTTGGCTTTGGTTTTGCCCCATGGGCCGTGTGTTTGACACCTGTGCTCTAGAATTTTGGCCCAGCATGGTAAAATACATTCATTAGCCTCATACTAAAAGTACTTAAGTCATATTTTTGGGTACATTGTGATATATGCGTAACTTTACTCTCCAAACACTGCTGCTTCATTTTATGCACAATTCGCAATCACAATTTGCCCAAAAATGTGACTTAGGCAGTTATGCTATGAGGCTAATGATATGTGATACCAAACTTGAGTTTCGCATTTAGCACATTCATAACTATTTGAAAACCCGTTTTTTTTTTTTCAAGATTGCATTAGATGCTAACATTAGTGCCACCATCACCTGGCACTAAACATGTTAGTTATTTTATGTCATCTGACTTTAAAGTTTCTTATTGTTAGTCTATATTTAATAACATAATATATTCCATAACTGTGCATTTATGGTTGGCATTTCTTACGATCAATGTGTACTTGGAGGGTTTTTGTGCATTAAGGTTTCCAGGGGCTTTAATATATTTTTGAACAATTTGAAACTAACAGCACAGTTGATAATTATTAATAAATGGATTTAAAGCACTTATTAAACAGTTTTGTTGAATACTTGATTGTAATTGGTCAACGCCCACCTGACATGGTCTGTTTTCTCTGCTGCTATGAATAAGAGACTATGCAGTAAGTTTTTCCTGTGGTTCCAACTTAGCTTAACAATAACGCTAGAGAAAAAAGCACATTTAACATTTCATCACCTTTATAATATGAGCTTGAATAGGTTAAGCAGCTACTTCTAAGAGATTGATTTGATAAAATCACAACTTTATGTAAGCACATAGACGTGAAGTACTTTAAAATAGGACCAAATAAATGAATTCCTCTCTCTTAATTAGTAAATCAAATCGATGGATAAGAAAAACAAGCATACAGTATCGGTGTTGTACAGAACTGTGCAAAGGTCTTAGATCACAATTAGGTTGTAGTTTTTTTTAGTAAGGTTTGATGACCATACATATTTGTTTCTCAGTATCTGGATGCAACAGGATTATACAGGAAATGCGTAGTAAATGGTATGCAGTATGACCTTCCTTTGCGCTTTACATGTCTTGAACTCTTGTGCAGATGGTGAAACTTACTGTGCTAATCTTCAGCAGTTTTGGACCTGATTTGACACAACAGTTGTCAAATTTTTGGGGTAACTTTTTGTCCCACTAAATACTGACTGTAGCCTGTAGAAGTCATTTAGTTGTCTTTGTGTGCGTTTGTTGTGCATATAGTATATGCACATATTTCCTTTGTTTTTTTGATAATTGGTAAAATTCCTGGTAATTAAATATGCTATTTACAACCCTACAAACACAAGAAATCTACAGGTAGCATTCATTAGGCTACTATGATACAACTACATTATGGTGTGATACAAATGTACCATTTTCAGATGCTTATAAATGTTACATGGACGAAGTGGTTAAAATAAGATGCCACTGATCATTGATATGCAATAAATAACAACAATCTGATCTTTTGACAGGGTGGGCTCATAAACTTTGAGAAGAGAAGAAGGGTGAGTGGTTATTCCTCTGTGTCATCTTTTTAGGCATTGCTATGTATATTTATTTCTCTGTAGTCAAGTCTAAATGTGTGCACTACATACTGTACCTGTGTGGTCGGGTGTGGATGGGTGTGTACTGTGTGTTTGCATTGTGCAAGTACGCAACAAGTGAATAGATTTTGACACTTGTTTGTTGCACTTCACTTGACTAAAGGTAGCTCTTCTTGGAAACATTTACTTCTACTCTGAAAGGACTGCCTTACTACTATTTCATAACTTGTAGGGCAGATTATGCAACTGCACAGGTGGCCGAGGTCAGGGTACTTTGTGGTTTGTCTCACTCTCTAATCAAATAGTGTTTGTGTCCCAACAGGAGTTTGAGATTCTGTCACAGATCCGTGTGCTACAGACGTCCTGTTCCCAGTACAACCTGCCTCATCACCCCAGAATTGCTGCCTGGCTGCAGGAACGAAAGCTGCTCACTGACCAGGAGAGGTTAGTCCACAACCAAGCATGAGCGGATCACATAAAGACTAATAAAACTTTGTTAGTTATATAATCAGACATTTGCATCATAAAAATTCCTCTGCTGTCATTAATGGGTTCAGTTTCCATGTGGACTAAGAAAGATTCATTGCTTTGCAGTAATTTTCCATAGAAATACACTCTCAGGTGCATACTCTTTAATTTATTAAAATATGGCAATGAACCAGATTGTTGTTATCGGATAAGACATGGATAATTGATGCAATGTTACCACTGTCTCGTCATAAAGAACCAGTCATTTGACATTTATAATACAGTAAAATGTGACACGGCCATTTAACTGAATAGCATCAGCACATAAAAGCAAAAAGTCTGCCACCACCAGAAAATACCTTCCCAAAACAAAGTAAACTTGAAAATGGAAGGATTTTACTTTGGTCAGGTCACTTAGTAACAAATGGACTGCTTTCCTCAGTACTCAGTAAGAAAAGTAATTTTAGAGGGGCATCTGTGTTCACATGTGCTTTTTTCTGTTGCAGCTATGAACTGTCGAGACAGCTTGAGCCTCCTGTTGATGTATACTCACCCACTGCCTGGAGCCACCGCTCACTCACAAAGAAACTCTCTTTGTGAGTACTCTACTGCAAAGAGTAAATCATACACAGTCATGAGTAAAGACAAACTGGTGTTCCCAAACTTTTTCTGGAGGATCACTTGTTAAAAAACGCCAACTTATCACATAGGTGAACATTTTTACTGCTATTTCCACGTCACCTTACATTGAATATGTAAAGCAGGCACGTTTGATGAATCACAGCTTGATTTTATCCATTTGCTATTGAACACATACACATGTGAAATACTTTAAAATAACAATAAATTGACTTTTTCCCTCATCAGTAAAATAAATAGAATGTATGCTAAAGTCAGCTCAAGTACATATACTTAAACTGTTTTGTACATGTATATAAAACAAACTTGTGATAATTATAAATCTTTAAACTATTTTTAATGAATGACTCTTGTCCACACTCATACATAGCAGGTGAGAGTTTTGCACCTTAACATTAGTTGCCACCTGATAAATCAGAAAAAAGCATAGGAAGATGAAGTCTGTTTTGACCTATTGTAAGAACATGGTGATACTACGTGATGGGCTCTCTCTGTACATATTAATAGCTCATTCTAAGGTATTGAAAACACAATAATTCATGTTTATACACTAATGAAAACATCAATGAATATTATGTTCATATTCTGGAAATAAATTCTATCATATATACGTACTTAACCTTTTCAGGGTATACATATTGGCAATTAACTACTGTCATATATCTTTATTTACTGTATTATTAGCATATATGATTGTCAATCTTTATAAAGCTGTTAATTACATTCTGTATGCTCATCTTTGATATCTGTTAGAGCGTTAATTAACAGTTATTCCACAGTAACCTCCTGGCATAATTGCTGCAAATTGATAGGAAGGAGAGATGTTGCACATAGTCATTATAATAAATGGCACATCATAAACATGGTCGACTCTTATTTGACAAAACCCAATATGTGACGATAGTCTCCAAATAACTGTTGATTGCATGTCAGAAAGTGTTGTGTTCCAAAGTGAGGCCTTACTCATAACTAACAACATATTCAGTATTAAAAATATTTACTTTATAGTTATATGTAATCTACTAACATTTGATGTAGACCACATTGACTATTTAACTGTTCCTTTTCTCAGACGAGAGTACACACAGAGTACACATGCACACACATCTTCCTTGAACTTGTCACCTGACTGTGTTACCTGACGTGTCATCTCATCATCTTTTCAGCTGTTCTTCCCTAGACATGGAAAACCTGATGGATCTGAGAGATCCCCCACATTGGCTTACTCTTGTCTGGAACAAAAGGAACGGTTAAATAATATTAAAATTTAAAAGAAGACAAAATGTTCAGAATTGAGCTACCGATCATATTTGTTAAAGACTATTGGTGAAGAATGACTGTTCATGGGATGCTACCATCTTGTAAGACCCATACTGAGTAAAGCAAACATTGTAATTTTTGTACAATAACTAGATTAATTAGTCACTATTAGTTAATGGCCTAGTCATAGAATATGGTCATGAAGAAGGAAGTGTTACCAAATACATTTATATTAGATGAGCATGTGGGAGTTTATTTGTTATCGTTAAGAAGACAAATCTCTGCCCTTAGCCTCCGTGCATCAAACGAAGGATCCAAAAAACTGCCTGCTGACCAGATCAGTGTCTCATCATCTGGATCTAGTGGCTCAGAGATGGAAGATCTATCCTCCCCAAGCCCTACCTGCTCCATCAGACTGCAGGTGAGCAGCTGTTTGTGTGCATGGGTTTGTAGTCAAAGGCGTCTTTGCTGAAAGCACTGTCGCACTGTGCCTTTATCTAATGGGTGCCAGTGTTCTGTGCAACATCCGCTATTTACACTTTAACAAACAATGATCCCATTTTAGGTAGCCAAACCAAGAGGTGTTTAATAAGATGAAATGTACACTCAGTGGCCTTTAAAATGTTACATAATCTCCCATCATAAAAGCCAGTTTTCGATGATCCATCAAAGTTTGCTACAAATGACATTTCATTTGAAGGTCCGTAGTTAATCAAGAGGACAGTTTCTTTAATGGTGCATGGCTTCCACTGCTGCATCATGCCTCAATAGCTTTGTTGTTCCCTGCAGAACAAGAACTTTCTTTTACTTAACAGCTGCTTAGACCATAGTTCTTGTGGTGATAATCAATACTCTTTCTTTGTTACACTTCTCTTATCTCACACTCTCTTGTCTTTTCTCCCTGCAGCCTTATCACCGCTCATGCAGCAACGTTTCAGATACCTTCTCTTCCTCCTCCTCCTCCTCCTCCTTGGCCACTTCGTATCCAGAATCCCCAACTCCTTCCAGCTCATCCTCTGACTGCCCAGTGGACCTGTGCCCTCTGTCCCCGTATTGTGGAGGAGTTAATGCAAAGCCTCCTGTGTCCTCCCACCATAAACGCTCTGTGTCCATGACGTCTCTGCCCATCTATAACCAACAGATGGACGACTCCTGCATTGTCAGGGTGAGCGTGGACCTGGGCCACAACAATGGCAACATGTATAAAAGCATCCTGGTGAGTTAGGACTTTGATTTTTAAGCACTTTATTTTTAGATATCCAAAGGAGGTTGAGGAGCAGTAGTAGACTATATTTGATCTGGGAGGGATTGGAACACAAATGTCCCTGAATGCATCAAAATCTCCACAGTGCCTGCAGCACATTAGATGCAACTAGGTGGTAGTTATTAAATCTAAACAATACTAAATGAAAAATACGTCCAAGAGGGGATGGAAACCCTGCACGCAGACAAATACCTTTTATAATTAATGTCACTGTCACATGAACACAAACCCCCTGAGCCCTGAGTGATTGTCAGTGTCCCCAGTCTGATGCAAATTTAGGCCCACAGAGGTAAAAGCAATGCTCTACTCTAGACTGGTTAAAAAGACTTAAAAGTAATTAAACTTGGTGTTTATTTGACATATGAAGCAAGAGGATTGTAAAAATGTCAAGCATTATTAACAGTTTACCATGTCTGACAAAGTGACAGCTCTCAGTGACTTTTCCACTTCACCTTGCTGTGTAATTCCAATTTCATCATCATTTCATCATCAAAACCCTGCTAAGAAATGAAAGAATTTTATTAACTTAAAACCTATTGTGTAAGTGTTGTTTGTACTGATGATAAAATGATTTTGATTGGTGCTACTAAAACTATGATGCAAATGTTACTGCCAAACATTGCTAATAACTAATACTAGATTTCAATACTGGGATTAGTGACTTTGAGGGAAATAATGGATAAAAATTGCTGTAAGGGCTTTTTTTCCCGTTTGATGATCTGTTCCAGGTTTATGACCTAGATGTTTTCAACAATTGTCTGTATAGTGAAAAATGGTAAATTGGAGCCCTGCATAATGTGTGTCTGTTGTCAACATTTTTGAAGAGAGTGGACCTGATATGGGCCAATTAATTGCAATCTGCTTTTTAATCTTTTTGTCCCCAAACTGCTAATATGTATGTGAAATGTTAAGATGTAGGTTGCAATGATAAATCACACATTCAGATGGACATTTAAAAACACAACCCTCTTCGCAAAGCATTATTTATTTGCATGATTACTGTTAATATATAATAATCACTCAAATCTATCCAGAGATATGTGTAGTGACAAGTGTTTATGGCTAACACCTTTCTCTCTGTTGCTCACTGTATTCCTCTGGAAGTTGTTCACATTCTGTTTACAACCACAAAAACCAAGCAGTTTAGGAAATTTACTGAAGATCGAAGAGATGTGTTGTCTGTACTTTCTAGTGATTTCGTCTAATGTCAGAGCATAGTGCCATAAGCATAACAATCAACTGTTACTGATGACTCTGTTTCTCAATCGTTTTTTAAAACAAGATTAAAAATAGATTCAAAATGGATTATATTTTTAACAAATGTATTCTGGATTGTCTTCTTGCTGCTCCCAAGTAAAACAGATGGATAACAATTTCTAAGGCGTAGAATTTCTCTGTAAACCTTTAGGTGTGATGTGTGCAGTTAAACTGGTGTGAACACTCACGGTGTGTTTATCAGCAGTTTTGATTCCATGTTTTTCAGTTGACAAGCCAGGACAAAACTTCACAGGTTATTCAAAGAGCATTGGAGAAGCATCACCTCGAACATATGACCTGCTTTGACTTCACCCTTACACAGGTCATTTCCCAGGAGAGAGGTCAGTACACAAGAATATATGTACATATATATTCTATAGGACTTTAAAATCCATAGACTTGCTGAATTAATGCTGAACAAAGACACTACCTTTTTGACCATTCATCTTGTTATATCATTTTCAGAGTTGGTCATACCAGACAAAGCAAATGTCTTCTATGCAATGTCTACAACGGCTAACTTTGACTTTGTTCTACGCAAATATGACATGGGTCAAAAGAAACCACTGAGAGCCACCTCTAGCCTTGGACGGTACACTAAGTAACATGCCTGTGCTGATTCTGCAAGATCTACAAGAGGAGTTGAACTCACTTGAATCGACTGGGACATTTTTAAGGATTGTTTTATAAAAGAAAGGTACGGTCTAAAAAGGTAAAATATGATGATTGTAAGCCAATGGACAAACTATGCAGACGCACTTTATGAAGAAGATTAAAAAAGGAAAAAGAACACGTGGACCTAACATGGTTTTATGTCTTATTGGAATAAATGGGTATAAAGCCAATACCCATTCCTTAACTTTTTCAGAGGTGACACTACAGTACCAGGATGCATGTCTTAATGCCCAATGATTTTAGCCCTCGGTGAGCAATACATATTCACAACGCTGACCTATTTTCCACATATAGGTTGAAAATTGAGCAGCTGCTTCCTGATGCAGTTGGCTGCCCATAATACCACATATGTTAAAAAGGAGTCAGGGTCAGAGGCTGTGTGAAGGCCATACAGATAGCATTGAACTCCTCTGGGGACACTCAGCACCAATTCATCTACTGGTTTGTGCTTCTTTTGTGTTGATGTGGCCGTGTCATGTGAAGAGTGGGTGTGGATGTTCTCTTAAGGGATCACTGTGTTCCTTGAGTTACAGACCAGCTCCTCTGTTGTTGCTGTGATACTCATCATGTGCGGCTGGCAGCTCTGACTGGAAGGATGGCATTCCTGAGCCTGGGTCACCATGACAACCACAAAGGTTGATGGACAGCTCTGTGACAAAAGAAGGAAATGTACAAGATGGCTACTGTAGATAGATGAGATAAGTATGTGTGGAAACAGAGATGTGCTATCAGCATTAGTGCTATGATTTTAAAAGACCTTAAGTGTGTAGAATTTTTTTTTTTTTTCACGTTGCGCCTTCATTTGATCAAAGAATTGTAAGAACTCATCTGGTAGCTTTAAATTGTCTGGATGCCAGTAGGAAAAGTAGTCTTAAGAGAAGGAAATTTCTGATCCATGTCGGTACAGATAGTTTTAGAGATGTCCTGTTTTCTGATGAACACTGGGAATATTTCAAATGTTAGCATTAAAATTGTTTTGTTTTTGTACTTGATTTTTTTTTTTTTTAATTAAAAGATGTTATTGATTAATTTTGTTTAGATTTATGTACTGGTGCTTAACTGGCTTGAGCCTAAAGAAGAGATTAGATGGAATCATTTCAATGACGTCAATTGTAACTGAGACTAGTTCTTGTGAGATAATCATCGTAGAAGAGGGTTGGTGATCGAACATTAATTTAACTAATTTAAGAGGAAGAGTTGCATTAAAAAGTCTTCAGAAGAATCTGGGTCAAGGCTTGTTCTATGTTTTGAAATGGAAATGTTTAGCTTTTCATTGTCTTGTCAAAGAAAAATGAAAAGACAAACTGTTTATTGGACATGTATTACCAAAACATTGTGTTTTAATGAACAGTTGTCTGAGTGGTTTCTCCTATTATAAAATGCAGGCAACACAAACATTCACACACCACCTTTATCGCCTGTAGCTTATTTTCTCCTTTAAAAAAAAAGAAAAAAAAAAAAAAGAAAAAAAAATATAAGTACCAGTTTAATATTTTCCCCTTTTTTGACATTTTGTGAGTGGTTTGAGTGATGATGTTATTGCGTAATTTTGTAAAACATTACTGATTATTCAATGGCATTACTCAAATTGACCAACCTCAGCAAAAAATAAAATAAAATAAAATAAAAAATTGGTGTTCATTTAGATTTGTTTAACATCACGTTTTTAGTTGTAAAAGGAATATAAATACAACACAATTTTTACAGTCAGATTTAATTTTTAAAACACATCTCACCATAGGTTTGTTTTATTTATATTAATCTTAAAAAAATACGTGCATTTGAGTCACTAAAAAAAAGATGGGGAAAAAAGGTGTTGGGATTGTCTGAAAAGTGGCTAAACTCACAAGCACAAGTGCTAAGTTGGCATCAATGCTGCATGGGAAACATAAACTGGAGGTAATTTACATAAAAGAGTTGCTTTTCTGCTTCTTCCGTTCCCTTTCACTCACCGCTAGATCTCGGGCCTCACAAGCGAGTATGCAAGTACAGGTGAAATTCATTACATTAATGAACACCCGCTTAACTCCAAATTGTTGGCTGCTTTAGCTTTTTTGATTGATTTGATTTTGTAATTATTGTGAACCATAATTTGAAATATTTGCTGTGCCGGCGTATTAGCCCACTCTACTTTTTCTAGTTGGCTGTACTTTTTGAGTAGAGTAATAATTCGGATGGCATAGACCTCACAACAGCTCCCACCCGGAAACAGAGTACAGAAATGATTATAAGAAGTAAGGTATTTCATTTTTGTCCCACGTATGTCCACAATAACTTTTCTCTTGTTGAGGGAGGTATAAAAAGTTAGTAGACACAAGATGGCGCCAGTTAGCTGTTTGGTTATCTTACAACGCTAATGGTCGCTCACGGATGATCGGTTTTAGTTGAATAAGCTGTAGTGACATACATACGCCACGAGGGTGCGCTAGCGGCTCGGAAACAGTAATGCCTTGAGTGAGCCACTTTAAGTCGTTGATATTGACATTTACATTGTATTGGTGTTGTGGCTTTCAACACTGCAGGTATTTTGTGTGTAGATGTTTTGGCTGTTACATAACACAGCTTCCACGCGCCATTGGCTCCTCCGTCATCCTGAAGTTGGCATTTGGTGCAGATTTTACTTGTAAAATTAACATTGTCGTGGATCATGTTGAGCAGCTGTTGTTTGGCTATGAAGGTGATCAGTGCAGTAGAGGATTTCTGCCAGGACGGGCCCATAACAGGCCTGTGCTCTGATTATACTGCCTGCCCATTTACCCACTCAGTTCACTTGGCTGCAATAGACGCTCACTCAGCAAATGGGTTGGTTTGGATTCATTATATGAGGAGTTGCCCCTCATTGTGTCATGTGTAGAAGGGGTGGGAGTGCACCGGTCAGCAGTTCTGGAGGAGAAACAGGACACTGCTCTCCATCTCATACTTTCTCATGTATTATGTATGCCTGTGATGTCCGTTCATGAGCTCGGCTGTGTGTGAGCTGCATGTAGTCAGAGATGCACACTTTGCATTAGCATTGCCCTAAGCAGCGTGAAATCCAAATATTCTACTCTGAGATGCATGCACTTGGAACAAGCTCAGAAGGGACATTTAAGGTATTATCTGGATTTGCCCAGGAAATTGATATAGTGGGTTTCTGATGAGGATTGATGAGACATGGTGGTTAGTTGTCAGCAGAATCAATGATCTTCACCTCTGCTGACCTGAAGCTGTTTGAGGAAGTCAGGCGGATGTTTCACTTCACACCTTCTTGTATTTTTAGAGTGATGTGATGTATGCAACATGTGGTGAAGTCAGAAGGCATTTTCATAGTCTTTTGTAGTCTGTTTAATATTTTGCAATGTCAGTACCATTTTTATTTAATTATTTTTTATACAGGGATCAAGGTGTGGTTCAACTATGGGATCACTGCTAAAACTATTCATGATATATGTGTAATATTAATAAACAACAACAATGAAGTAGGATTTGATGAGGAACATAGACTACATTACATAGAAACAAATAATTTTAAATCAAATAAAGCACAACAGGAAGGCAATGACTGGAGAAATGTATTGGCAATACATTAAAATGAACCTATTGTATGTTTAATTTTTGTTGAACAACAAAAATCTCTAGTGAAAATGGTAATCTTGGTTTTTGAATTTGGGTGTTATTCTCAATTTTCATAAATGCATTTAGTTGAATTTCATTCATATATTGCCTAGCCCTAACCATTGGATAAAAACCATTCAGTGTCAGTGCCTTTTATACATTGTAGATGTGTCCACCATACATCTCTTCGAGTGGGTCTGTTTGTTCATTTTTCTAGGTTGTTTAAAAGAAAATATGTCAGTATTTGCTTGACAGAATGTCTTCAGATTTGGCACAAATATTCACTTGGATTTGGCAAAAAAAAAGGACAAGGTCAGATATGACTATATAAAGCATGTTTGTAGCTGTAATGTAATAATTGAGAGAATGTTCCGAATGATACAGATCACCTTAAGTTGTGGTAAATTGGTTTGTTTTTAATGTTGTAAAACTGCTTTGAGTGGAATAATGTCATCATGCTGAAACATCAGTACTGGTACTACCACTGAAAAGAATGGATGATTCCAGCCCTATGTTTAGCCAGCTGCGTACAGCTCATGTAAGCAGAGGAATTACCTTTTGAAAAGTGTACCTGTTGTTCCGTTACTGGTCTGTTTCATAATCCTGCTGATTATAGGCATACGTGAGGGTGTGGAAGCAATGAAATTGTTAGGCAACATTTCCCTGTGATCTCCGCAGGCACTGAGCTTGTAAAGCTGATGACAAGCAGCTGCCCCCTGCTTCACCTGGGTGGCTTTTCCCCTGTGGAAAAGAAAAGCACTTGGCTGGTTTTACAGCCCAAGGGTAGAGGAAAGGAAACATGTTTCTGCAGCCTGCATGTATGATGTTCATGTATGTGATAAGGTCAGTAAGTTACTGGCTTGTTTTCACATTTTACATACATGGCAGTGGCTGTGAAAGCTGTAACAATGCCAAATCTGATCCCTGTTTGCATGTGCTGGCTCTGCACACTGTTGATAAATGCAACCTTGTTCCCCATTCTCAGAAGAGGAAGCTCAGGGGGGAGGGGAGCACATACTGACCCTGGCATGTACATATATACTCACAGAAAATAACACTCACGCAGACACGTAAAAAACACTGAAACAGTATGAGTGACAGTCGTGTCTGTTCGCACATATACACCCCTCGATATTCTTGGCAGAGTGCAGATTGCTTGTGCCATGTGCTTGATGAACTAAATGTGACTTGCACTTCATGTGCACATTTCTGCATTTGTGTGGATATTTCAACTTGTATACAGATGCTCTGTGGCCCACATCAGTTATTTATAGCTTTCCACATTATAGCTCAGAGATGGATTTTGATAATCATTGTTAGATTTGCTGTGACTAGTGTTTCCAGACATGAACTGAAAGCTCTGTTTAGAGCAGCTTTAATCATGTAATTGATCAATTTGCATCACTTTAACAAGCTTTTCTGATTTTCTCTTAATGCTTCTACGATTGCCATTATTTAGATCCTTCTATAATGCTGCTCTATAATAAAACCCACCTAACAGATTTTTTTTTATGTTGAATGGGAATTAACAGACATTAAAATTTCAATGTGCACATTAAAATCAGAATGAATGATACAATTGATATAAGTATAATTTTTTAAAAAAATTAACAAATGAATTAGTTTGAAATAAAAAAAAATCAAAATGCAACCTGTTTATGTGTTATCGTATATTATTATGTATGTTTTTCTCCAGTCATTGTAATTTGCTGATAATTGATACATGTTTATGTTCTTTTTCTAAAAGGACATTGTCATCCTAGTAATTTTATTGTTAGTATTGTCATTTTTAATTTTAAATTTTTTAAAACTCATACATGATAGGTTTTATTTTATTTTTACCTCCGCCAAGGAGGTTATGTTTTTGCCAGCATTGGTTTGTCTATTTGTTTGTCTGTCTGTCTGTCTGTCTGTGTGCAAGATAACTCAAAAAGTTATGGACAGATTTGGTTGAAAATTTCAGGAAATGTTGATACTGGCACAAGGAACAAACAATTAAATTTTGGTGGTGATCAGGGCTGTGGGAGGGGACCCACAGAGGCCCACTGATCTGCCCTGGCGGAGGTCTGCGCTCTCTTTTCTAGAAAAGCACTCGGAGAGCGCAGGCCTCCATCAAGGCAGATCAGTGGACCCCCATGGCCCCCCCCACCCCGATCACCACCAAAAATTAATCGTTTGTTCCTTGTGCCAGTATCAACATTTCCTGAAATTTTCATCCAAATCTGTCCATAACTTTTTGAGTTGTCTTGCACACAGACAGACAGACATGGAGGGGGGGGCACTGATCTGCCTTGGCAGAGGTCTGCACTCTCTGAGTGCTTCTAGTTTTTTTAAATGTCTTGTTCCTGTAGACAGAAAAAAACATTGGGATTTGTCCTTGAAGCTGAAAAAAGTCCCCCACAATTTATTATTTGGAGATCTCGATGTCCTAAAATGTATCAGTTGTCACATTTAGAGGCTCTGTGATAACCTATTTGACTTCTTCAGAGATAACATTGGTTTTTGTCCAATGAGAAGAGACTTGACA
The DNA here is from genome assembly GCF_902148855.1 of Sphaeramia orbicularis. Classification (NCBI taxonomy): domain Eukaryota; kingdom Metazoa; phylum Chordata; class Actinopteri; order Kurtiformes; family Apogonidae; genus Sphaeramia; species Sphaeramia orbicularis. The sequence goes on from NC_043964.1 coordinate 44,908,056, forward strand.
TCCTGCCATTATTTCCCCATTCACATGGATGAGAGGTGAATTTATTATCTTTCCTATTCTCTGCAAGCTTCTTTTTGTTTTTACTACATCTTGTGGTTTTGTGTACCTGTATGTGTAAATGTGTTGTGCATTACTAGTGAGAGCTTGGCCGCATGTGTTATATTTAGAAAATGGCATACATATTACCTTTAAGGATGTGTGCGTTTTGTATGTATGTATGTGAATGGAGATGTGTGGAGCACAAGCCTGCTCAGTGTGAGTCATACGGTGACGTGAACAGCCTCAGTCACTCACACGCCTGGCCCCAGCACATGGCTCTCAGACAACACACTCCCTGCCTTCACGTGCTGTCCTTCCCTTTTCTCTCCCTCTCTCCTACTCTTTCTTTGAGTCTTGGTTTTTTCACTTTACCAAGAACCCACCCATATCTTTAGCTCTGCCTGTTGCTTCACAAACAATGGAAGCCATTATTTTTGCTTTTTTTAAGCACATGTTGATAACCTACTTTCTTTGGGAAAACAAGAAGTTAAACAAGTGGAGGAGCTTTTCTTTCACATTTACAATTCACAGCAGCCGTCTGTTGAATTTTAATGCAATTATTCCTTTTTGTGCTACTGTTCTTAGATTAAAACTAGCTTGTCCTGCAATATAGTCATTACTTCTGTTGAAAATACAGATCAGTCAAGTTATTTGTATTTTCTGTCTTTTTCCAGCTAAGTGTAAACAAGTCCTGACCACTTATGTTGTAACTGCTATTAATCAGGCGCTGTCTTGCTGGAGTTGCTTAAGCACCAAGAAACCTTTGCCATGAATCCCTGTGAGTTTTTTTTGGGAAATGGGTGGGATTCTCAGAAGTGAAGATGGATAGGAGGTCAGATGTATCTTGGAATACAGCTCACATATAACTTTGAGCAGCAACTTTCTAACTACATTTACACCAGCTGCTAAGTTTTCAGTTCAGTTCAACAGTTTCGGCCTTTATTTCCTTAATGTGCATTGAAGGTCACTTTACAGGAAAATCTTTACACTAACATACTTGGACTGTTAACTGTCATTGCTAGTATTATGTGAGGGTCTGAAAAAAACTTGATGTTACAGGTTCAGTGACCCACATACCTCTGACTGAAATCCCAGCTTAACCCATCTTTCTGACTTGTACAAGCCTAATGGAAAAGCAGTCAGTGTGTGTTTACCTCAGAACCAGTCTCTGCTCAGTAACTCCAGACGTAGCGCTTTCACCAAATTCCAGTGAAGCCCAGATAAAATCCACTGATGTTATTTTCAGAAAATGTGTCTTACATCCTTGGCTCTTATGCAGTCATTTACATCACCTCCTCTGCATGCATCACATTTCCAATAAACCTGTTGAATGTAAGCTATTCACACGTTATGTTGCACACATGCCAACATGTTGTGTTAACAATGTTGGAGCTTATGGTGGCAGTTTTACAACATGTAAGCAGCAAAGAGGCAAACACAATCAACAGCTGATAATGTAAATCCCCTAGTCTAGTTTGTCCCCATTCCCACCTGCTAACCTAACTGTTCCATCCCATGCCTTTGGCACAGTGTGTTTGTGTATCTGCAGGTATAGAGTATTTGCATCTGATTATGTGGGGGCTGCTTTACGTAACTGCCCGCCTTGGCCCCAGTGAAGGTGTTACTGTAACACGTTGTGTGCTGACTGCATGTGAGCAACCACTCACATGGGACCTGCTGTTTGCCCTCCTCCCTCCCCCTCCAGGTGTTTGGATTAGAGAAGGAAGGACTGAGTGGTGGGGAGGAGCGGGGAGGCCCTTTACTGTAAACTGACTCCACTGCTGTCACTGTGTACACTAACACCCAACTTCTGACTCTTTTACTTCCTTCTGTCTTCAAGGATCTCAGCCTTTTATGTGCAGTTTTTACTAAACTTTGTAGTTGAGTTTCTTCCTCTTTTTGGTGTTACTGTGTCATGTTTTACTGTCAGTGATCACATGAACATGCCCTCGCAACCAATGAACTTCATCGCTGTTTAGCAGAGTATTGTATCTTCACAGGATGTAAATGTTTCAATATTTTATTCCACATGCTGTTTGTAAATCCATAAGTTAATTGAATAAGTAACTAGATACTGGTAGAAGTAATTTAATTATTAACTCAAAGCGTATTTATATCATGACATCCAGAAAAAAAAAGAGAAAAAACTGTGCATAACAACAGGAAAAAACTTGTTCACCAACCCGACATCGATTATGGATTGTTAACAGTAATAAATTACTTATGCGTTTTAAATCAGTGATACAAATCATTGCATTCTTTGTTGGCTGTTGGATTTTGATAATTCTTCTTTAAGTTCTTTGTCAGTAACCCTATGGGCTAAACAACCATTAAGGTTTTTTGTGTTGTTTTGTTTTTACAACCTGGAAACTCAAATTTTTGTAATCATGATCTAATAAAATTATCTAATAAGCAGAATTTAATCCTTTGTAATCCCATAGAAAAGGTGTCCCATTAGAAGGTGGTACTATCAAAACAAATTTGATAAGAGTGTAAGAAGACAAGTGTGTTGTTCTTGACTCAGAAATGTCATCTGAACTTTGAATATGTCTGAAGGCTTGGATGACTTGTGAAAAACTTTGTAAAACAGTGCAGCAATTTGGAAGCAAAACAATGAAAACCAAACTCAATAAAAGCATATGCTTTTAATTTAACAAATAGTCCACCAGCATAGTAAGTATTGTAATCTGCTGTTCCATTTAGCCCCCATTCAGTTTCCAGTAACAGTACATCTACTAGACCAGCAATTTTTCTCATCGCAATGTTTGTGGCTGATTTGAAAGCTATTTTCTTTTTCTGGTTTAACCAGAGAAGTTGCAATTGGACACTTCCTGTATGAGTGGTTGTTTTTCAGTAGTTGGTGCAGCCCTGTGAAGAGTTGTTTATGAGATTATTGCGCCAGAAAGCCCCCTCCTTCTCTTTTGTCTCTCACTTCAGTTCGTCCTTTGACACTTTATACAAGAAACAGGAAGTGCTTCTTTTGTCTGCTGGCTAATACAGCATTGAGGGCTACAGGTGTAATCTTACTAAACAGGACTCACAGGACTGTAGACCTCACGTTGTCTTTTATGTGTAGATACACTGCCTGCTCTTAATAGGCATTGCTTACATGTATATGTTGTGTGGTTTTACCGAAGCAAACAGGAGTCAATGTGTCCATGCTGCTTTCTTTACAGTCACTTGAACCAGGACGGCTCTAGACAGATGGATGAACCTGTTGACACTAATCCACTGTATGAGGTAATGGAGTTAGCCTGTTTTTGTGTATTCCTTCTCTGCCACTCCTGACTTACTGACTGACCTACTTAACCAACAACTCACGTGGCACCAAAGTAAGCACACACACACACACACACACACACACACACACACACACACACACACACACACACTTAGTGTTCCTTTCCCATAAGTTGTGTGTGTGTGTGTGTGTGTGTGTGTCTGTGTTGGTTAGATGAGATATGACCCTGTCATTAATTCAGGGCTAGGTGTTGGTTGGTGCACAGTTTGTGCACTAGAATATCCATATACAAAACACCTTTTTTAAACATTGTCCATGATGTCCCAAGATGATTTTGACTACTGACTACACAATGAAGAGGGCTTTTCCACTTTAGTTTAATTTGGGTGCTGCAAACCCTTAAGGTAAAATGCAACAAGTTTAAGACCTCCATAAATGACATTAGAAACTTAAATTAAAATAATCAGATTTGTTCTTAAATGCAGATTGCATCAGAGAAGGTCAGAGTGGCAAGTGGTAGTTGGTGCAGGACTCCACATTGAGGTTGTGTGTGTGTGTGTGTGTGTGTGTCCTGCGTTCGTGCGTGCGTGTGTGTATGTGCCTGTTGGCAGTTGGCTGTGTGCCTGCTGACTCCAGGGACAACTTGTAAGAACTGTTTGACCTAGATGAAAATATTGTATGCAGTGTTCCAGTTGTTTCCTGTAAATAAAACCAGTCCCTACCAGTGACTTAATATTTATGATGGGTATGATGGCAGATTAGGGCTATGATTCATAACTAAAATCTTTTTATTATCAAATACTATTTCACAATAAATTATAAATGTCATTACTTTGACTTGAATTTAGAAACATCTCACTGATCTTTCATGCACATAGATTAATTGGGTTGTTTAGTCTTCACAGGTTAAATTATTTCACTAATTCCAGTACATCTGTATTTCAGGCCATGGCAGTGCATTGCTTTATTTAGATTTTTTTGTGTGGTGCAGCTAGAATTACTGTCTCACAGTTGTATGGCACTCTGCTAAGTTGCAGGTTAAATCTATATCTGTCGAGAGTCACCTAATACATCTAGGGAAGACTTAAGACTTAATTAAATTATTCTTATTAGAAATATGCAAGTGTATGTTAGGTGAAAGGGAAGTTAACATGTCTTCTCATGCTAGGTAAATAAAGCTTTTTTGATGGAGTCATGGGCAATACCTAAAGTATAGATGTTGCTGCAAAAAATCTGTAAATTCTTAAAGGTAAAATTATGTTTGGTTTTTTTTGGTTGTTTTTTTCAGATCAGTGTGACCTTGACCTTTGTCCAACAACAGGGTGCCAAAAATTTAGTTGTAATTCCCTTGTATTCACCAACATTTTGATTAGTGACTGTAATTTGTTTTTTTTCTGCAACTGTTAATGGTGACATTTATTTTGTAATAGAATTACCCAACTTTGTTACATATTATTACATATAACTCTGATCTCTGGCTGCAGCTGCCACCAAGACAGAGGCATACAAATCCTGAATGGTGTCCTTCTTATAGCAGTGCACAGACTATAGCTGTTACTCAGACTACTGTTGTTCATTGTCCTCTAAATGATGTGTGAAACATGGAGCTAAAGATGATTCTCCCTCCTCTGCTGTGCTGTTGCTTCTCATGACTGTAGTTGCAGCTTTAGTGAGTGAGTTCACCGCTCTTAGAGGTGTCATTAATGAGTTGCTCTTTCAATTAAGTCTCATCTAATTCTATCTGTGAGCTACCTCGATGAGTATCTTATTAATTTTCAGTGATTTATTTGTGGCTGCTGATCAGATGTAGTGGGGGAGACCTGTACCAGGACTACTGTGGGAAAGCTGATGAGAAGGGCCTGAGAAGAGGGATATAACAATGATGATGGAGATCTACATAGACAGAGATACAAGGGCTGTCATTGTACGAAGGCTAGTGACCAGCTGGCACAATAACCCACATCCACACAGAGTCCTACAATACGAAGAATCCAGGCTCATCGCCCAGTCCTTTGTCTGTAAGAGGAAACATTGCCACTGTGGGGAAGTGTTAACATATCCTGAAACATGGCAGTCAGCAGGATGGCTTTTTTGCACCTGCACTGCTGTGGCTTTGTATTCATTTTACTGTAGTTACTAACATTAGACACGTGTTAACATACAGGATAGACCCCTAATTCATTTTTTTTCCCTTCCTTCACTTTATTGATCCTACCAAGTTGAACTAATTGAATTGAACCATTCAAAGGATGGCAAGATTAATCTCGTGCTTCAAATGAAAATTCATTTCTACTCCAAAATTATTCATTCTTTTTCTTGTGACGAACTTCAAGGTTTTCATCCAGAAATTAGGACACAAGGCCCTTTTTTCTGAACTGCACACACATATGTGTACAAATTGGAGGTCAAACAAGTCAACACTTATGCTGTAACAAGCTGAAAGGAATTTCAGAACCACAACCTTAATGGGATAGGTTAATATTTGCCAAGTCTTTTTCACCTTAACTCATAGTTTGATAGTGAAGACAGGAAATTCTTTGTTTTACCGTGTGGTGTTCATAGTATAGTTTTAACGTAGACTGCTTCATTACTAGTGTGGCAGATTTGTGGAAGAATCATTATAGCCAACTGTCTGAATCTGAACCTTTCACCCCTGCTTTCCAACCAATTACAGCTCTTCTGCTTATATGTCCAAGAAGACCATGATGTCTACATGATTATTTCATTAAAAAAAAAAAAGAAGAAAGCAGATGGAGTTTTGACCATGTGTGTAAGAATGGCCTAAGCTAAAACATTTTGCAGGAGAGTCATGTTAATTTACTTGTGAGTGTATGCTTGTTCTTGTACTCTTTTGGTCAGCGTGTTTCCCTGTGTGGCTGTGGTGATCTTTGTCCACTGTTCCTCAGACCTCTGACCCCGTCAGGAAATGGCTGTGTCCTTTTTTTAGACACTTGATCCCAGAAATAATCTTACACAAGGCTCTCCGGAATGTCCTCTCAGGAGCATCTCAGGTCTCACTCACCTGAGGCCTGTTGTTTGCTGCTTTGCTACAAACTGGATTGAACTGGATAAGAAACTAGGTTCAGTGTCTTTGTGTAGCAAGAAGCATCAATTACACCACGACACGTTCTTCTGCTGTGGGCGTGTGCCTGTGTGATTGACAACAACGTGAGACAACGAAGCAGACAATGCGAGCAAAAGATGTATGTATTTCACAGGCCTACTGGATGGAGGGCACTGTTATATATATGCATGAGAAGAAGCTGTAAGAAAAACATGCAATTCTTCAGTGTTCTCTTTACTTGAAAGGGAAGATAACAACCTATCACATAATGTAAACAGCCCTTTTGATTTCTTGTATTTCTTTGGGGCTCTCATCTCTGTATTCAGTGTAAATGTCCCTGTGGGTTAGATAGCACCATTCTGGGCTGTAAGTCTATTACAAAAGATTGTTTTTGTATCAAGTTGCATAACGGGCCACTGAATACAGTTTAGCTTCTCTGTTTTCAGATTGTATTTTGGTTATCTCACTGGGAGCCCCTTCTCAGAGGTTTATCACTGCCTCCCAACATATCTGCTTTCCTCTGTAAACCACAATGATGCTGACGCCCTGCTGCTGCTGCTGCTGCAGCAGCAGCATGCAACACTTATGTCACTGCTTGCAATATGTGATTAATGACTTATTTATTCTGGGCCTTGGGTTGAAATTGGATGATGTGTATTTATATGGGACAGTGCTATGCCCCAGTGTTAACTGAGCATTGAGATTGAAATTCCCGTACATGCAAGAAAATATATAACTTAATGATTGCATGTTTGTGGCTGACTTTACTTGTTAAAATTGCCTCTCCCAAACCTAAGTTCATCACCTAAATTGGGTTGTGGACATAGATGGAAGGATAAGTGAATGAAAATACTGAGGTGTATCTCAGTGGTTTTTGGATTATCGTTTTGAAGCCAAGTCAGAGGTCCGAGCAGTGGGAGTTAAGAATGGGCTTAATGAGATGTGACACTTCAAACATTTGTAGTTTTTTTGCTCTTTTGTTTGTGTCATTTATTGTCCACATCTACAGTCACATTGTCTGTTAGGAAAATATGTTTTATTCAATAAACTGTTGGTCTGAAAGTCTGACTTGGCAAGGTCAACGGCTGACATGGCAGATATCATACCACCATTGCTGTACAACTAAATGTCTGGTTTTGAAGAAGTAGTAAACAGGAGATCCTGGCTCTACTGGGCAGCTTTGTGATACAAGCCCAAGGAAAAAATGCCAGTATTTATGAGAGAAGTTCACTGTAAGCCTGAAGGAGCCATGTTCTGTGACTGTGATATTACTCTTTAAGATATTTGTGGTTTGGTTTCATTTTGGAGCTGTGGACCCTGCTCCTAGCTTGATGACCTTGATTTATCGGGTCACCAGTTGCCAAAATAAATGATTGTACAAGAATAGTCTATGAACAAAAACTCGGAGAGGCTCCACTGTGTTGTGGTGTCATTGCTTCTTTTCCCCTTCTGGAGTTTGACAAACGCAGGGATTCATGATGCATTCACATGTGCTGTGTAACCTCAGAAATCTGGGCTTCAAAGGCAAAAAAGGTTGTTTTAAATGGGAAAATCTTATATTTTTCCTATTTTCCAGTGAACTGCTCTGACTTCCATATCTTCCTGAACTATTGCAAAGCTTGACATAACTATTTAAAGATTTGTTTTGAAAACTTAATTTGATAATAATGCAAATAAAGAGTTAATAGTTATTTATATAATGATATAATATTATTTATATAAAAACTTAAAGTAACATCATACTTTTGATTATTGCTGCATTGTGCTGTTGATGTTGTATGAAATGCATCTCACATCCATTTTCAATACATATTTTTTTCTTTACTAGTCGTTTATAAAACTAAAACAAATCAATTATTTTTTATAAATTATGGAAAGAACTCAAAATTTGTCTTATGGATTTTGGAACAGTTTGGGAAATAGGCCTACCATGTTAAATGAGACTTTACCCTGATTCTAAGTCTATTTAACTCGCTGTATAAATCTGAAAAATACTGCAAAGTAGGAAGAGAGAGTGTGGTGATCAGTGAATGCCACAGTGCAGATTTGAGACAGAAGTAGTGAAGGGACATCTATATAGACCCCTGTGAGGTACTGGAAGAGTTAGTTTGAGTTTTTCATCTGATATAATATTTGTGTGCATTATATTTAGACTATTTTTTGCTGTTTCTTCCTGCTGTCACTGTCCTTTCTCACAGAGAACTGAAGCCCTGAAGACCCTTTAGTGGACCAGAGTTTGCTGACAAAAAAAAAAAAGAACAATTTTGCAGCCTGTGTTATTGTGTCACAGTAATGTTTCAATATGATAATTTTTGATTCAAATGGACAAATGAATTAACGGATGGAGGGAAAATTGCTGGCCCCATGAGTCCGGAGGTTCAGAATAGACCAATTAAAAATGCTCCAAGTTGGCCATTGGAAAATGTATGAGGTTTGGTATATGGACTGAACACCTGAAGATGTTTGAACAGGAAGTGGTGAATTGAGCCACTTTCACCTATAAATGTGTTTTTTTTAACATAAACATGTTATTTGTTTCATCACAGTTGAATCATGTTAAGCATCCCGTTATATTCAGTGATAAATCAGATAAAATACAAGGGTTTTTTTCTGCGTCTGGACCGAACTTTAATACAGTTCTGTTCTTTCCAGATCATTGGATTTTGAACCTTTAAATCTTGAACACAGTGACTCATTAATGTGACTCAGACTCACTCTCCCCCTCAGTGTTTTATCCTGCTCAACAGTTGATGTATAACCTATGATTTCACATTGGTGTTATGTGGATCTTGTCAGTTATTCAGCTCCTAACGGTTACAGAGCTTTCTGCCAGTGCTGTGATGGAGCGACCGCATGCTTCCCCCAGTATGTGACACACTGCCCCGAACAGCAGACTCATAACACAAGGTTGGAGTCACTTTCACACACACCCACACAGTCAGCTGCTGCCAGGGGGCCCCCAAAAGCATCTGCTCACATTCCTGTCTCCAGAAAAAATAAGAATCACCCCACCATCCCCTCCTTTTTCAACTGTTTGCCTCACTGTGTCTCACTCCTGTACCTGACATCAAACTTCTGTCTTTGTTTTGATTCCTAAAAAGGTGGTCCTGCATCTGGGGCCAACTGTCATGACATTTCACTAACACGAAGGGAAAACCAACCGAAGCCGTTGACAGATAATAGTTGCTCCTAAGAGACAAGACATTCCTGTAGTCAGCGGTTGAAATCAAAGTCAGCTGAGACACGTGACCCTGGTTTAGTCTAGGGTTTGTGATCCCACAGGCTGCTGTATATGGTCAGGATTCTTGGAGCTGAGGGGAGATTTCCTCAGAAGCTGAAGTCAGGAAAGGAAAAAAGGGGGAAGGGGGGGTCAGTAGAGAGGCCAAAAGACAGAGCCATGTTAGGAACCAAATCAGAATTTTTAGCATACCCTTTTTTGCTGGAGCGTCTGTTTGCCCCCAATCATCCACCCCCACATCATGTCTTCACCCCTTTCCCTTCGAGACCTCTGATACTCCACTGTGGCGTTTGGGTTCAATCGAGGCTCCACTGCTTGAAAACGTATTTAGCTGACGGATAACAGCAAGGCGGGGCCGTCTTGAAGAAAAGTTAGAGGGGGGTTGACCTACATTTTGCCTGCTGCTTTCAGTCTGCAGGGTTTAGGACTGTGTGGAAACCCACAAATGGTTGATTGACTAATAACTATTTTGGTGCTAATGATGGCTGTCAGGCAACATGGGATATGAGGCAAAACTAGACGGTGATTATGACAGTGACAGATTTCAATAGAAACATCTATTCCAGGACACTATTAATTTAACATAACAGGGTTTCCTTTGTTTACCTTTAACACATATTTTATCCATAATTCCTTAGGATTCATTTATTTATAGTTATATTATTACTGTCACCTGAGAAGATCTGATTTAAAGTTGTTTGCAACAAATGATTGTTAACCTCCTAAGACCCAGCTATGGGTTTTCTGTCCACATTTGTGGGCAAGAGTTTCACAGCTTTATACAAAAAAAAGAAAAGAAAACTGTCCAACGACAAAGGACATTCCATAAAAATTTTAAAAACTGCATCTGAAAAAAACTGTTGCATCATGATGTTTCCAATATAGGCACTTAATAAAAAACAAAAAAGGCTTGTACTTTGCTGACATTTCCTGGGTCTTAGGAGGTTAATAATTACCATATTTGTGCCATAACTTTGCTAAAATTATTTAATGATTACACTTAGTAGCTGTAATCAGTCTAGGCTGATTTATTTTCCAGACCCAGTCAGGGTGATAAAATGTGGATCTGTATTCATGTCTATTTGCTTCACATCTTTCTAGCCAGTTTTGCTTTTTTATGACAATGACTCATAATAATGAATGACCATACCCTAAATCCTTTTGCTAACCAGAAATTCAAATTATTAGTGATTGCAAACTCTCGGTTTTTATAGGTATATAATGTTTTTATTTAAAATACAATTCTTTGAACTAGTCTCTGGTGCAATAGGCCTGTGATAATATTTCTCTTTTGGCAGCACAGTAGCATCATCACAATCATCGTGTGTTTGAAATTGAGAATCTGACACTTGAGTCCTTAAAAGCCATCTTTACATGGAATTTAAACAGAAGATGATATCTTGCTGTGTTTAGCTACTGACCCACCTATTTTCAAAAATAGTGACAGATGAAGAAAAATGGTGACAGTAAAATTTCCAAGGAAACGTTGCTACTGCTGTTTAGGTACATTAGTATTCAAAAGCCCTAGATTTTCCTCTCCAAAGTTCAGAAATAAGACACCCAATATCAGCATTCTAATTCATTAAATTCTACTCCACAGATTTAGAAATGTCAGAGAACAGTGAACATTATTGTATTTGTTATTATAATGAAATAATACTTCATAAAGCAGTAATATCGTAAATGATTCATGTTTCAATTAAAAGCAAATGGTTCTGGTAATTTTAGAAATGTAGGCCATGCACTTTGGTTTTGTTGGCCGGTGTTCCTCCTTTGGCACTGATCTCAAATATGTCAAAAGTCCAGACATGCTCTTTTTTTTAATTGAACCTGGGGAGAGTACTACTGATGTAAATATTACCTTGTACCTTGAAATGTGGTAGAGAAGCAGCATTTTTCATGTGTTGCTCATTGTTTCTTTGTTCTTGCCACTCCCATTATCTGTAAATGCTCATTGAAGACATGGGACTTGCACACATGCACACCAACAGCACCTGTGACTCTGACTTTCCACAAGGTCACTGTGGCTGGAGCCCCTCCAAAATAAACAATAAGCATAACACCATTGCCAACTGCCATTTCCATGGGGCTCGGTGAAAGGAGAAAACCCATTTTTGTTTGTCTGCCATAAAGATTTTAGTTGATAAATTCAGAGAGGTAAGTGACAGCTGAATGTTAAGCATTTGAGTTTATAGACCATCACAGAGATAGCTGTTAAAGGTTAAGAATGTCTGTTTTTGTATTCCCTCTCTCATCTAACAGAAACACATCACATGTGACTGCTGACCTAATTTTTAGCCATGGATGGGGAATTGAAAACATAAACAGAACCAAGGCAAGTGAGGGTAATTTGCTGTGAGTGAACCCTCCCCTTACTTAAATGCACTCACTGACATGCACATAGACACACATAGACAGTACCCTGGGCCTCCTGACTGAACCCCCACAAAATCCAAACAAACATTTCACACTCAGCCTGCCCAGATCTTACAGAAACACAGACAGTCCATATGTTACTCAACTCGAACTACAGGCAGCAAGTTACCTAGTATTGTGTAATACTTTGTGCTTTCTAAACCACAACACAGATGGCTCAGTAAGTCCTCTGCGAGTGCACTGTTATCTGGAACTATGGTGAAAAAGAAACACTATTAATTGCTTTCAAATACAAACCAGAACACAACAGAAGTTACATGGTATTTATGATGTTACTGTGTGTGGAAGGAAATGCTTTATTTTCTTAATAACTTACAACCATAGCATCTGTTTGCTTTAGCTCTGTTTGCTTCCATGATATAAAACTCATTGCACATTACCAGTAAATGGTTCATTGTGGTGTGTATCATAAAATGGTTGATAGCCATCAAGTAAATATTTGGTAACATTAACACAGCCTCTTACTGCTTTATGAAGCCAACAATAACAGCAGTGGCACACCAAACTCCAATCTAATGATTTCCATGTTGTTATGAGTTTTATTTTGCAATAACTTTGTTTGGGCTTATCACTCTGTGTCTTTCAGTTACTCAGCCACACAGTTCCTTATTTGAAACCACTAAACAGTGACATGTAAACGTAATGAAAAAATAGTAGTTTTGATCCAAACATGGTTGGGTTGTTAAATGTCTATCAGTTATTCAAATTACTGTAATCAATAAAAGGCAAAACAGTGTTCAGTACTGTTACTAGATATTCTTCTGTTTTTACAGGACACATCAGATTATTTGAAACCAGGCAGATTCAGTCTTTATTGTTATTCCAGTTGCACAATCCTGGTAAACCAGTATTGCCCTACTGGTGACAAACATGTTTTCCATTTTTTGTTTGTCCTTTGGAGTGATTATATCCACTCAGTGTATTTAAGCATGTACTGCATAAACATTCTAGAAATTTGAACTCTGTGGGTCATGGTGGATCAGTTCATTAGCTGATCATTATGCTTGCGTTGCTTCATGAAAGGGCTCCTTGCTCTGTGTTTGGTGCAGACAAAGACGAGGCATGACGACCTGAGAAAGTGGCAGGCTTGGTAGTGATGGTTTTGGCATTCAGGTATGTGTTGCAGTGAGTGTATGGACAATAATCGAGGGTTGGGGTGGAGCTGCAGTGGAGGAGCGCCAGTGCTGCAGTGAACACACAAACAACAGAATTTGTGGTATTTGTGTCAAGCTGCACCCCCTACTCTTACATCACTGCTGTGAGTTAGCCCACTGTTTGGAAGAGAGGAGGTGCAGGTCGGGCTGCTGTTTGTGTGTGTGCTTGGGTGCGACTGCAGTGATGTGGCATGCTAAGCAAATGTTTCTTATTTTTTTATGGCTGCAGTTAGTCAATGGCCTTGTGGCCCAACAGGAAGGAAGCCCATGGAGCAAATGACACAGGCGGTTCTTTGTTTTTGCTCCCTGCAGTGTTTTCTCACTCCTTCTCTGTGGCCTCTGGCCCTCTAGCATCATTCATTCTGTCGCCTGACTGACTGCTTTGGTCTGTTTCTTTCCCTGAGTCACACAATTGCAGATTCATTCACATCCACCTGTCTTGTCTCTCTCCCTTTGGACTCTTCTCAGCTGTCCTGTGGTCTAATAGGAGCTGGCAGAACCTGGCATTGCGGATAAACCCTTGCCCAGGTCATCTGCTTTGTGCCAGTCAGCAGCAGGTTAACTGCTACATTTGCATTTTGCTCTGCTCAGGGGAGGGGAGAGGGTGTCAGCGGGGATCCTGCTGCACTGCAGGTGTGGTGAGAGGTAACTGAGACATTTTATCAGGACAGAAATACTGTTTCAGTAAAAAAATACAAAATAAAAATCAAAAATCGGTCATATGAAAGCAGTGTTGAAGTAGATCAGACACTGTGGATTAAGTTCTTGTTTCTTAGTCTTACAAGCGCCATTGGAAATCTCTTGTTCTTGTTTTTGTTTGGAAAAGAAACCAGTCAACAACCTTTTTAATATATAATGCCTGTACCTTGAGTCAACTCACGCATTGGAGTGAGATACAGTTGCAGGCTGTAGGTCATCAAGGTCTTTTTGAGTGTATGTGTGTGCATGTGTGCATGTATGCATGACCCAGAGAGGCTGTTGAAAGCCGTGAAGGAAGGGAGGGGGCGCTGCAGTGGGCCAACAGCTAAATCGAGGCCAGGCCACTCCCTGTCACAACTCTATTCACTCTTAAATCCGCTTCAGACCAGTTTGAATTTGGTTCAGCAAGTGTACAGAGGGTTTATGTTATTTCTTTTTTAGAGGGTTTAAGTTATTTCTTACTTTATATGGCTGCCTTTTTATTTCTGTCTCTCACTCTCTCTAACTCACTCTCTTCCTCAGTTCATTAATCTGAATTTAGACACCTGTAATATTTTCATTACTCTTTTCTGACATCCTCGTACTCTTTTCCGACATCCTCTTTTGAAGCTGCAGTTGATCAGACACCCCTCTCACCCCATCTACCCCAAACATTTTAACAAGAGGTGATGAGATTTCTACTCTGCCTTGGGCTGTAACCTAGTTATGTAAGCACACAATGTTTTTCATCTTTTCTTGTTCTTCTGGCTAGCTTGGAATACTCTGATGTTATTTTGGATTCTTGAGGGCTCTTTCCAGGAATACTTGATTTTGGAAGCATACTGCTCTATCCAATTCCAAAAAAGTTGGGACATTGCATAAAATGTATAATAAACTCAGAATGCTTTGATTTGCAACAATCATAAAACCATTATTCACAGTAGACCATTGTAAACACATCCAATGTTTACACTGAGAAAATGTACCCTTAAAAAAGGGTTATTTTGGATTTTATGTGATCTATACAAAGGAAAACCAGCTTGAGATGATCTCTGTAGCTCTTCTTCCACAGAGACCTCTTCACTGTCTAAACATGCATCAAGACCATCTGTTTTGTTTTTTAACTGCATTGAAGTCTGTTTTATCTTGCAGGAGGAACTGATCAGTCAGTAGTAGTTTGTAGACACTATTTTTAATTATTCAATCTATTATCTTGAAAATAACCTGCTCTGGAATAGGTTAGGTTTACAGAGTAAGTTACCTTGGTAAATTACCACTGTAAACCACCTTTGTGATATTGAATACCAGAGTTATACCGCAAAGTATTTTTGTAAACACCATAGTCCTGCTTTGTGTTATACAGGCAACTACACCGACTCCCTCTGAGATGCCACAGAAAACCAGCAGTCTCACATGTTAAACCTTTAGCTTATTGTTATTATTGTGACTGATTCTTTGGGGCTGCTTTTTGCATGAGAAGAGCTACACAAAAAAGTAATAATAATAATGATAATAATAATAATAATAATAATAATAATAATAATAAGGCTAAAGACGTTCATTTTGTCTTCTGTTTATGTAATTATACTTCTCTTTTTTCTTTTGTTCAGACAAAGTATAACATCATAAGGTAACATCTAAAAAAAGCTATACCTTGTCTGAACAAAAGAAAAAAGAGAAGTATAATAATAATAATAATAAGAAGAAGAATAAGAATAAGAATAAGAATAATTACAATGGGTCTGCTAGGATTGGTGTGACCTGTTGAGCTGAAGAATGGACTAGGTCCTGTGTTTGCAAATGCGCATGTAATGCACATTTGTGTGCACAGGTGTGTTTGCTTTGGTACGGAATACTGTTGCCTGTCACATGCAGGTAAGAATAGTCAGTATAGAATAAACATTTTCTACATGACATTTATTTCATCCAAAACATTTACTAAGTTTATTGATATGTGTGTATAATATAGGTCAATTTACACACTGAGTAGTGACATAGTAACAAATTGTTTACATTTTATGGTTGCACCATACATTATGCAGTTGTGCTGAATCTGACCTGTCTTTGTCTGTATCCTGGTACATGCTCCAGAAATGTGTTAATCTGTTATTGTGTCTTCTTGGAAATAAACCAGATCAGTGTAGTTCTGGGGTCTCCCTCTGTTTCCTTCTATCTGGCCCCCTCATCTATGTCTCATCCTCTGTCCTTCTCCCTCCCTCCCTTTATCCGTCGTTGCTCCAGTGACCCTTTTTCCCCAGGCTACAGTGAGGGGGAACCAGGTAACACGAGAGCCCTATTTCTGCTCTGTTTGCCAAGAGCATCATGCTGCCAGAGACAAACAAGAGTGACATGGATGAAGCCATAACCTTCATCGATCCATCTGTCAGCACATTCTCTCTCTCTTTCTCTTTTCTCTCCCTCCCGCTCTCCCTCCAGTTCTCCTTTTTCTCTCTTTTGCCTTCCCGCGCACACTGACCTACTTTCCTCCTGACCTGTTTATGCAAGCTCCGGTGCAGCAGCCGTTCAAATCAAATCAGGAAAACAGAGGATGCAGCAGGAAGCACTCAGCATTGCTGTTACTTGCAGGGAATGTCACCTTGACATGATCCCGTGGGTGTTAGGTTGGATAGCTTTTGTAAGGACAGGTATGTTTAATATACAACTCACACTCCTGAGGTATAGAATCTGATGGGGACAGCTATCTACATTTTTTTCACGTGTGAGACGGAATATGCATCAGCTTGTGTGTCTGCATACAAGTACAGTATTTGCCCATGACTGAGAGCATTGTGATGGGCACTGGTGTGTCAGCCTCAAAGAGTTGTTTTGTTTGCAGGCTTACATCAAGTTAGAGCACTGGGTTAACTTTCTCCCTCCCTTCTCCTCTCCCCCCACTGCTTCTCTTTGCCATTTATGTTGTTATGAATATGACCCCATTTTGAGATTGAGAAAATGGACTATTAAAGAGACACAGTGTGTTTCTGCTACATTTGCTCAGCTGGATAAATAAGTCCTTTTATTGATAAGTTCCATAATAACACCTTACTGCCGCTCTGAAATGCACATAATTCACTTTGCATTTTATTTTAGTTGCAATATTCACGCTGAACTATAAGACAAAATATCAGATGTTGTTTAGTATTGACTTCCACCTAGGAAAGGATATATTTTTTAAAATATGTTACCATATTGTCTGTGTGAATGTGGACTTTGATTGACTTTGATGACTTAGATGATGGACTGTTGATATGGAAAAGGTTACTTAGTTATCAAACAATGCAGTCAAAGTCGGTCAGGAGGTTGGCAGGACAGTCCTGCTGGCTCCAGCAGACAGAGGCTCAGACTGGCTCTGCCCTGGCTTTGTCTGCACATCAGACAGAGCTGACTCCCTTAATTCAGTTGTAGGTGCTTCACTTCGAAACACTGTCTACTTTTTTATTGCACTCCTGCTAAAATATTCTGAGTTTTGTGACTCAGAGGTGTTGAATTTGTTAAAGTGATTGTTTGGCTTCATAGGACTGTGTCTGGTCTGGGAGTGTATACTCCTGAGGGAGATCATGTTAGAGCAGAATATTTTAGAACTGTGAGGTTTGATTCATTTTCAGTCTTTTTGTATGAATCAGCTTGTGGTCATGTGGTGTGTGTCACAATTTAGAGTGAAAGTAGAGACATGAGTGTGAGGTGTGGAAGCTATAATCAGATTAGCAGTACTTTGTGTGCTTTGATGAAGACATAAACACAACATTTGATCATATTTTCATGTATTAAGATGATGTCTATTAGTAGAAGTGGGCCAGTGTTACATCAGATGAGCTTGTCAGGGAGTTTGCGGAACCTGCTGGTTAAAGTGTGTCAGTGTGTCACTGCAGTGCTCCTCTCATTGCAGATTGGCTACTAATGCCAAACAGTGTTTACTTATCCATGGGGAATGGTGACAGCTCTATAGAGGGCTATCTCTGTGCAGTGGGAACAGGATGTGCTTGTCAAGTTTCAAATTCTGTTGAATGAGTATTGACTGAATCTGAAATTGTTAAGAAAAAGTCAATAAGGTCCAAAGCACAAAAATAGACAACCTATTTTTCAGTCTTCTCAGATAATGAGAGGCTAAATCAAGTATTAATATGGTGCATTGCCCTACTTTATTCTGTTTTTCTAGATACGATAAGAATGATTCATTCCCATGTTAACTGATAGCATTAGAATGAATCATTATCCAACTGGAGGTTCTGGCATAAGGTTTATAGAACATCGTTACTGATAGGATGACGTGCAGGTTGATGGCTCTAAGTGATGGCTACATTAACAGTGGCTGTCACTTCAGACTGAACTGGGTGTAAAAGTCAGAACAGCATAAAAATAAAACAACCATAAAATGTAAAATTTAATGAGCAGTCAATGTTAGATACTAAATGAGAGTTTGGAAATGTGGGTAAAGCTTTATTGTGTTGAACCAGACACTGGTAAAAGAAAACAAAAAAAAAAAGAGGAAAAAGACATTTCTTGTGATATGTTAAGGTCAACATTCTTTTTATTTTATTTTCAATCTTGAAATGCTCTCATCTTCCACAATGAACATTAGTGTCTTTACATACATATTCATGTCAAAAGGAAGTGATGGTAATTACCAACCAGACCAACCACCACCATCTCTAAACATCACTATCATTGCCTGTTTTTTATTCCTCTTGTCTTTTTCATAAAACCATCAGCAAAACCACAAACATTACTGATTAATACACACTGAAAAAAGGGGAGGGGGAGGAGGAATGAGGCAAATACATGTCATCACAGTCAATAGGAGAAAGACACAGTAGAGGGGAAAACGGAACAACACCTTGCAAAAAAAAAAAGAGGATATAAAACTGATGGAAAATAAACAAAAAAACAAAATATTACAGTGTTGTTCAGGGATAGGGCATCTTTACATTTATACACAGGCACCAAAAAGCCAAACACGGTACATAGACTTTCTTCAACTAGGATCCAGTGCAGGAACTTTATCACTGCCCAATAGCAGAACTACAATAAGTGGGATGAATAACCTCTGGCATGGATACCAGAGGCACTCAAGTCCTTTTCTTCATTATTTTTAGACTCCGATTATCTGTTCTGTTGCTTAAAGGAGAATTTTAGCATTTAACATTAACTCCAAATGACATTATAGAGACATTAAGTGTTTATCTTTTACTTTGCATTAATTCATTTAGTTATTTAAATGTAATTCTTGAGTCTTGTATGAGCCTCAGAGGCAATGCTTGGTCACACTACAAAACCAAATTGCATGCCGGTAAATATAAGGTAACTATGGAGGGCTGTCTCCTTATATCTGTAAATAAGAGGAACTCATGTTTTTTTTTTGGTTTCCTCCTGTTCAGACCTCAGTGCATTGTAGTGTGTTTACATAGCTATGGTTTTCCTCCTACTTTTACCCCAGAGATCAAATGCCTACTTTACTGTTCAAACTCAAGGCTGCAGTTTGTGTCTTTAAAGGTCTGTACACATTCGTGGTCTATGTCCCTGTGGGCTTTATTTATTTATTTATTTTTTTACAGTGATGACCATATGGAGAAGAGGGAAATAAATACATTGGGCCAGTGAATGGTAACAACATCAAGATATGGTTGATAAAGCTCAAATAAGGTAAAGGCATCTAGCCTGCAGCTGGTGAATTCCACCAAGTATTTAAAGGCTGGTTAAAGGTTAAGAAATCCAAACATTTTAATGAGGCGGTTGCCTCAGGAAACAACATGATCTCCATTCAGTGCTGCTGCCGCTCCAAACCGGATGGCCAATTCTGTGTAAACAGGGCATTAACAAATGACATTAATGCAAAGCTTAACAATCAAAAGAGAGGCATTTTTGAATGGGTCCTGTAGGAACAGTAGACAATGTGGCTGTACAGTAATTGGGATTGATAATAGGACGGTCACTTTCAAAATCCTTTTATCAATGCACGTTTGTCTCATTTTTGTTGAATTTGTATTCAAATTTATTTGTAAAATATATATTTATAATAGATACATATATTCATATATTTCAGTATTATACAAAACCAACTGCTTAAAAAATAAAGATGATAGTGATCTCTTGTGAGATAATGTTGATGGGTGGGGAGAGTACAGGCTGGTAGAGGTAGCGTCTGGGAAGAGGCATGGAACTTTAGTATTTGTAGTGTTTGGTGATGTTGGTTCTTCTTTGGTCAAGGGAATGTCCCCAGTGTACTTGCATTTGATTTTTATTAAGGCAGATAGCCATACATGTGTATGTTTGTCTACAGTCAGATATGTTTCAAATTTATAGCAATGATAAAGCTTAAAACTTTTAATTTTCCTACATTCTTGTTTGTAAGTGATTAAAACTATGCTGTCACTGGTGTGCCAGTGTTGGATGACAAATAGAAAAAGGAGTCAGTTCCATTCCTCCTCTCATCACATAAACAAAAGTGCTTCTGTAAATATGGAGAAGATGTAAGAAATGACAAATCTATACAATATTTACAAATATAATACAGCCCTACAAGATGTCAAGCCTTTTTGATGACATTAAAGGGGGCTACAAATGCATCCCGACTTTTTGTCCCAATGGCTCAAGATGTGAATTTGATTATAGGGCAAAGGCATGATGGCTGGGTATTTCTCAACAGGGGATATTGTTTTCGTTTTTTTTAAATCAAGCGTTTGAAATTGCTTAATTAGTGACAAGCTCTAACAGTAATTGTCACCTAGTCTCTCCTCTTGTTTCGTCGTCCACCTGCCTCCTTTTTCCCATTCTCTCTCCTTGTCCCTTCCCCTGAGGCCCCATGCTTACAAGCTCCACTCAGGCTCTTAATGTTCTGTTGTGGTGTGAGGGATAAGTAGGGATGCTGGGGAAGAGGAGGTGGTGTGGCAGAGGGAGGGGTCGTCGGAGATTCCTGGCCAGAGCAGTTGCTGCCACTGCTCCCCGTGCTCATGGCACGATGTTTCAGTCTTAGTTTGTGGGGCAATGCTGTGCCCTTCACCTCCCCCTGGGGGTCCCGAGCCTGGGCCTGAGAGCAGCTATGGGATGGGTGCAGAGGTGATGTAGGCTGGTGGAGGCCAGAAAGATGTTGATTATGATAGCTGCCCATATCTGAGCAGGATGAGGAGGGGGACTCGTCGTCATCCGTGGAGGCCTCTTTGTCCGAGCTGCGAGGATCTCCATCGCTGGATGATGTGTCTTTGCTGGGGGAACTTGACTGTACTTGGTAGTAAGCTTCATTCCCAGGCCCACCCTCAAAGGTTAGCTCAGGTGGTTCCTCATCTTGGGTACTGAGGTATGAATGAGGCTGTTGGAAATGGTGGTACAAGTGAGTGTGATTGACCTGCTCCATTTGTTTGTGGAGGAGCTCTGCAGCGGAATCACTCTCCTGCTGGTGCTGCTCCTGCTGTAGGTGCTTCTGTGGAAGTTGGCAAGCTCTGACCACCTGTCTGTCTCCAACCTCATTACGGCTGTCTGCAAGCTCATATGGAGGAGAGTCTAAAGTCTTCCTCTCCAGCTGTTTTGTCACCTCAGCCAGTGTCTCGGTGGAGTTTTCTGTGTTGGTCTGGGGTAGACGACTGATACATGTCTGACTGTTGCTGCTGTTCTGCTTCTGCACTGCCTGCAGATCTATATCTTGAGGCCTAGTCAGGGTGTCCATGTGATATGAGGCACTGGTGGAGCTGTACAAAATGACGCTTGTTTGGGCAGCAGCTGGGTGAGGGGCTGGCTGGCTAACAGTGTTGACTGCAGTAACAGGCTCCTGATGAGTTGGTGGTTGTTGGTGAAGGTGGTGCTGCTGCTGCTGGCTTTGATATGCAACCTCCAGTTCCTGAGAATGCTGCTGGATCTGGTGGTGAGTGGGTACAGAGGATAAACCACGGTGAATGTTGAACATGATCTGAGTGGTGGTGCCATTGGCAATGTCCATCTCCAACCTGTCACCCTCCTGTTTGATCTCAAAGGGAATTGGCTCGGGGCTGTCCCTGGAGGAACCATCAGACATGTCAGACAGGGAACCACGTGGGGAGTATTTCACCAGCTGCCTGTGGCCCTCACTCCGTCCTGACTGCTCTGTTTCAGATGAGTCAGAATTGATCATCACCTGAGAGCCGCTGGAGTAACCACTGGAGTAATACGGAGTAGAAGAGGTTGTGGAGGATGAAGCGCCTCCATTTCCTGTGTTGTTACCCCCTCCAATCTGCTGGCTCTTTTCAATGTAGGAGGCAGTGCTTATAAGACCAAAGCGCAGTTTCAGTTGGAGCAGCTCTGTCTTGAGCCTGACATTTTCATCGTTCAGTGCAATAACACGGTTCTCCAGAACCATGTCATTGAGACGTCGCTTCTCCCGGGAGCGCTTGGCTGCCTCGTTGTTCTTACGACGTTTCTCCCAATAAGAGGCATCCTTCTTTTCATCAGAAATGAACTCTCGTTTTCGTCTGCAGGTCATATTGGGTTTGGGTTTGACAAGTCGCCCCATACGAGGTGAAGTCCCTGTTACACCAGGTAGAGACTCTTCATAATTGTTGAAAGTCTCAAGGCAGTTAATGTTATTCCCTGAGGTTTTGTTTAATGTTTTGAGTGCTGAAGTCAGATTTTCCATTCTTGTCTAATGGCAGCCAGCTTGAAATGTTGCTTAGACAACTGGTGGTAAACCAAGTCAGAGGTCAAAGGGAGAAGGCGCCCTTTTTTTCTTCTCTTGAGTTTTCTCTCAAAGTTCTTGTCTATGGAATATTCAGTCTAAATTGCCAGAGGGTACTCCTGTGTCCAAATTAGTTGAGATGGAGCTCAGCAGTAGCAACCCTCATTTATCCACTTAAAGGGTTTTTAGTTCCGTGTCCAGGCTCTTCAAAATATCGGAGACCCTAAGTGGATCACATCAGTCTTGAATATGAAGAGGGGAAAAACCCACAGTCTACAACTCTGTGGGTGATACAGTTTTTTCCTCCTGTTCTTCTGCTGCTGCTTGTCAAATGTTTAGCACAGGAAATGTACACTGAGCTAAGCTGGCAGAGAAGTGTCCTAGATCTTCACTCAAACAGCAGGATGTAGGTCGGCCCGTCTACCTCAGCATGTCAGTCTCTTGGGGACCGTCGCTGCCTCCTCCTGTCTCTCTTCTCTCTGCAGTTAACTGGGAGATGAGAGGCTGCAGAGATAAAAACAGAAAAATATATGTTAATCTATGTGAACTGTTGCAGTTCTGTTACGCATTCTAATATGAGACCTAAAATTACCTCTTTTCCTGCACTTTTTTCCCCAGTTCAGTGTTTATTTTCAATATACTGATCAAATACATAAAAGGAAAACATTTTTACACTTCCACAGCTTTTCCCTGCTGTTTTGGCATTTCTGCCTTTGACATACTGTGTCACCCTTGGCAACCATGAAAAAATCCCTAGACTTCACTGTCTGACCTTTTGACCCTGTTATTGATCTGCTCTGTCTGCAGCCTATGACCCCTGACCTTTAGCCTGTCATGTTGATGTTGACTTTTGTGATGTAATGCTGGCAATGAGTTAATTGCAAAGCTTGTCCTATTTTATTATGTGCCCCTGCATCTTGAAAAGAAGAAATCTAAATATGGTTGCAGCTAAAGATCATTTTAATTATTGATTAAATGATAAGTTGTTTGGTCTATAAAATAAGAGAAAATGGTTAAAGTGTTTCTCAAAACCCAAGATGACATCCCAAATGTTCTGTTTGGTCCAAACCCCAAATATCCTCAGTTACTTGTTATAGAATTAAAAAAAAAAAAAGAAAATATTGACATTTTAGAAGATGGAATCTATGCATTCAGATGATTAAGCAGTTGATTTATTTGTCAACAACTCATTAAGAATTGCAAGTCTAGCTTTTAAGAAGTTGTGACACTAAGCTCACATTGTTTGAAACAGGTGAAATGAAAAAATAAAAAAGTAATTAGAAATGGCCTGTCTGGCAACATAAGCAAGCATTCACATGAAACAAAATAATGTAGCGCCACAGAAATTGCATCATTCTGACACTTGGCCCTAGACTATACTGAGAGTACAAAAAATAGACTATATATAAAATAGTCCTCTAGACAGAGCAAAGTGAGTCAGTTGCAAGAGTGGTGGGTTCCTGAGATCACTTTCACAACATTTCATAAGAAAAGCATCCATGGAGGACAGTGCAATGCTTAAACACAGCCATTGCCACCCCCCATCATTGTATGCACAGAGGAATGTAGCAGCATTCTTCGCCAAAACAACTCAATGCCAAATCAATGATACTGAGTGAGTAGATAAGGCAGACAAAGGCAGCAGCCAGTGCAGTTCAAGGATAAAGAGGCTGAGACTGGAGCTAAAAAAAAAAAAAAAAGATTTGGAGGTGTGGGGGCAGAGGGAGGTGGAGCACTGATAAATATAGGTCAAGGGCCTCACAGAAAGGAAGGAGGAGGTGGGGCTTAGGCAGGAATAACAAGGCCTGTTAACATTTGGGTAAAACACAAGGGTGGTCAGCCAATCTCATAACTAGACAGATAAGTGCAGCAGAGCTCCAGCACAGCAGAAAGCTCTGTAATGAGCTGAGCAGGTGTTTTTAAAGACATGTTTGTCACCCTCTGATTGGACGGGGAACAAAAACAAAATCTTTTAAATGCTGATGTGGACATCTGAGTGTAGAATTTAGAATTAAAGCAAAGCCAAAAACAAATAAAATGTGTCAGTAGGCAAAAAAGAAAAGCTATTATGTTACTGGTCTTTTATTACTGTTGCAGGACTGACTGGAAAAATAATTAGGGCACAGATGTAGTTAATTGTGCTGCTGCATAATTCACATAACCACATAGGATATAACAATGTCAACATATGCACCATATGTAATGAATATGCTCAACTATATGCGCAATAATGAACAGGAGATACTATTCAGCAGCAAGGCCAGTAAATACATGTCACACATTACATGTCTGTACTGTTATGTTCAGCTGCATAAGCACTATTACACTGTCTGAATTTGTAATCTCATAATCTGGCAAGGTGTTTCCACTGGATATACTCTGCTCTTCCCAGGACTTGACACCGTTATGTAACTACAGATGTCTGTGTGCACTGAAGATAGATTCCAGCCCAGATTCCGAGAACGGAATGCTTTGAAGCTTCAAATTGCTCATTTCTGCTTGGGACTATTTTTGCCCTTTCTCTGGTTTAAATATATTTAGTGTTTACAAAGACATTTAATGGCTCCATTTTTCTTTTTAAGTACAAGCTTTGCTCTATAGATTTTTTCCTCGGCTTTGGTGACTGCTTGAAAGTCATCCTCGTGAGCTTTTCACATGTGGCTGTTGGGCACGAGAGAGAAAGAATGAGGGGAGAGCCTTTTTCTCAGCATGTCCCACTGACCCAGAAACAGGGGACCAACTGTACTCTGTAAACACAAGTCTAGCAGTCTACACTGTACAGCCTGCCAGAATGTAGGTCAACAGAGCACAGAGAGGTGAAGCAGCAAGAGACTGGGAGAGATTGAAAAAATGACAAGAGGTTGGGGAGACAAAAAAGGAGGCGCAGAGAATTATAGCATAATCTAAATATAGATGGAGGTGAGAGTAAGTGGAGCATAGACAAAGAAATAGAGGGAGACTTAAAACAAAGAGAGGGATGGAGATGAGATTATAGCTGGGAAGGGGGATAAACCAGTTGCGACAATGTTGGTATTGCACCAGTAGAAAGAATGTGTCACCCATAGCAACAAAAGGGGGAAAACAGAAGGGGCAGCCAATCGTGTTGTACTTTCTCTCCTTTCCTTTGAACCAGCGGCTTGAGATGGCCTAAAGCAGATGGTGAAAAAATTATGTTCTGTAACAAAAGAAGGGTGACTGACGTCATCCGCTGTCTTAGACTGAAAAGGTTTCCAACAGTCGATATACGCACAGCACATGAATGAACTCACAGTGGTGGCTCCCACTCAATCTGTGCATTTGTGTCACTCCCTCTGGTGCACCCCTCAGTATTAATCCATGTGAATGAGCAAGAATCATTGTATGAAGTGGCTCTTCAAAGCTTATTCTGTAATCTATTGCATTCAGTCTCCCTTCATTTATTGAGCTTCCAAAATGGAAACATGACAGATAAAAAAAAAAAAAAAAAAGTTGCCATAAAGGAAAGTTAAACTATACCTATTTCCTCCGCATGCAGCTCTTAACAACACATTGAAAATTTTATACCTTACATACACACATCCTCTGCAGCAAGAAAACCTGCAGTGTATTGCAGCTAGATCCCTGAGCACACAATTTCCATGGCCTGACCTAGATTACTCTTTTTCTATTTATCATATATTCTTCACGTGTCATCACCAGGTCTCTGTGGTACTTGTGGAATGATAGCATAGTAAAAGAATCCAAGTTGCACTCACTCACACAACCACAGGGGCCACACCACAAGAGTCTAAATGTGGCAATGAGCTTTGGAAACAGTGGACTGAGTTCAAACCCTGCACGTGTTTCTGTAGAGCGTTTCAGGAAATGGGAGCAGGGCTAAAATAAAAAGGAGAGGGGGGCACTACACCACTTCAGAGAAAAGAATGATGAAACTGTTAACCCCTCTCCCCCACCCCCTGGGAAGAATGCAATGTGCGGCACGTGGTGCTGGGTTGGGGGTCGGTGTCATGGGTGGGGTCTGCTTGAATTCCAAGTCTAGGGCCCGACTTTATCATCCCAAGAAAATTAAGGTGGTGTTGAGGAGGACCTAAGGAATCAGGCTGCATGCCAGCAAGGCGGAGTCCTATTCGAGCTTGATCCTCATTCCATAAACACACAGCCATATCAGCCATTTCTCGAAAAGGGAAAAAAAGCAGAGTGACTCAGTCCATGTGTTTTACCAGTCACATGTGCTTCCTTGGCCTACTAAATGCTATAATTCGCCTCTCTGGTGCACCAAACCACAGCACAATAACAAAGCATGGCCCTCATCTTTTATCATCTTACATGTGACAGGAAACTCTGAAAATACACTTGATGCAATCACCTTAATAGGTAGGGTTGTTTTCCTTCTGAAAAATGATTTAGCTCAATTAAAGAAATAAAAAAAAAACCAACTCAACAGAACCCAATCTTTTATTCAGTCTTTGCATGCCTATCTGTCTGTTTCTTTGTTATGGCGGGGTAAGGATTTATTTTGGTGGGATTTGGATTGTGCCTTTCCAATGAGCGGCGGCTATGCGCCTCTCCCCCTCCCACTGGACTAATGTGACCTACATTTATAGCTGGCATAGAGACCCACTGTGCACGCCAACCAATTGGCAGAGACCGCTTCATAGCAAAGCGCTGCTCTGCATAGCCACAGACTATGGGTTTCCGCTGATTGCATAATCTGCACCATTCTTTAATCCATTTTAATTATTTAATTCATTTATTATGCAACCGGCATAACCTCTTTGGCGTTCTCTGCACAGTATGGCTTCAGCTATACTGTGGCACACGCAACACTAAAGAATGTGTAAAATGCTTATATTCGTGATTTCCCTTGTGGAGAACAGCAGTGTCCTTGACCCTTTAACAATGATGTATATCTGAATCTAAAACAGTAGATGTGTAAAATCGCCGTCACGCTGCTTTTATCTGTAAATGACAAGAGTATAATGATTTTGATGCATGTGATGTCCTAACGCATGCCGTTGCTCGGTGAGAACAAGCTGCATACAGTATAAGCAGTGAAGGACCATATTCACGTGCATCCAGTCTAACATGCAGCTAGTGTGTAAACTGAAACAAAACACATTACATTAATCTGGTAAACACTCCATCATTGTGCCTGCGCTTGACCAACACAGGACAATAGTTCAGTAGCTCATCTGGACATCGGCCAAGGAGACGCAGGTAGAGCCGCTCAGGTTCAATTAAAGGACACGTTGTATTATTTCATTTCGCCTCTGGATTGATTACCCACAAACTAATGAAGCAATCACTTATCATTCACATAGCAAAACATTATGAGAGATATGTTACCCAGCATGCCTCCTTTGTTACACTGTCTGACAAATCGTCTTCATGCATATTTAATGGAATCCTCAGTCATCCAAGGCAACCCACATGAATCCAACTATGAGATTCAGTCCCTACATCAAAAAATAGAAGCATTTCAGTAACAAACTACTCATTTTAAAGGCTATCAAATTACCCGAAGGTGAAATCAATTAATACTGTTACTTAATTCGTCCGGGAGCCCACATGAACACATCTGACCCAAATTTGCTCCAGATGTTCTGAGCACCTTTCCACACCTCACCTTGCAGCGGCTGCAGTCAAAAGCGCCCGTGAACTTCACCATTCTTCATTCTTTCTATTTTTAGCTCCTATCAAATGATTGTAAACAGAGAAAAGTAAGCTCCCAAAAACAGAGAAGGTCTCTTTACGTATCCAGGACGGACGAGTACGACTCGAGCGTGCATGCCTGCCAGTGCGCTCTGGTGTGTGTTGGTTCCTCAGACTGCCTCTAAAGGGTTAACCCGGGAGGCTGCACAGCCGCGTTAACCTTTACAAAGAGCTGCTACACGTGACAGAGAGAAGTGTGTCCTCAGAGCTTGCATGGGATTTTTCCAGTTGTCTGCATGGACTAGCCTACTAACCTAAAAGAAGTCGAGTATAAATAAATCTCTCCCCAGAAAGGCCCTGCAACAGCAAAAAAAACCAAACCAAAACAACTGACACTAAACAACACTATAATGTTATGATGATGATAATAATAATAATAATAATAATAATAATAATAATAATAATAATAATAATAATAATGCAGGAATTGCCATGAATTACCATAATCGGTGGTATTATTGCTATTTTTTTGTTGCCACTACTAAATTAACACCACCCTTACACTCTCAGGCTCTTTCATGTTAGATAAATACCATTTCATCAGTCCATGTTCATTATGAAAGCAGGTGCATCATTCACACCGCAAATAGAAATATAATCTAAGTTCGCACCTGAACGCACCATAACCGTGAATATGTGATCGGGGTTTGTATCACAACAAAACAGCGCGGATGCGTGTTGACCCTGCCTCATTACAACCATGGCACCGCTCCAAAATATCTCCATTCGGAGCCCTGCGTTATCACCTTTTTCTGAAGGAATCCCATAACCTTTGGCTGGCTATCACTTCTTCCCTCTTTCCTCATTTTGACACATACAAAGCAACAAAAAAGCACAAAGACCCTCAAAAAGCTCCCGCGCTGAAACTATGAAGAGGAGAAAACAGCCTCGCCTTGACATTGAGAAAACGCTCCCAAGCACCAAAACAAACACTCATGGAGTCAGGGTGCAGGGGCACTCCTCACGAACAGCAGAAAACACTGAGCGTATCCACCCGTAGATGACAATGTGGGTTACAGTCGGCTTGTTATGATGCAGCGGTTAATAGCGAAACTTACCTTTTTGCATAAAAAACAATCCACTTGGGGCACAGGCAATCCCGCTTCCCGTCAACAATCCGCTTTGCGCATGGGCCGGTCACACACCGACCGTCACTTCCAAAACATAGGCTCTCCGATTAGTGCAGGTACGTGCAGGACTATGAACACAGTGATGCTTGATTTCCGTGCGCTCCTCATATCATGTTAGTGACTTGCTCCAATTCCCCTCTCTCTTCTTCTCTCTCTTGCTCCCTTTTTCTGTTTACTCCTTTCTTTCTCTCTCTCTCTCTCTCTCTCCCTCTCTCTCTCTCTTTGCTTCTCTCTCCGAGTCTCTAAATGTATGTTAGTAGGTCAGTTGTTGCATAACAGGACGCTTTGGGTGCCTAGTCACGTTTTTTGTTTCTCTCCGCTCTGCCCCCTCCCTCTCTCCTCGCCTTCAAATCCTGTTGCAGGAGAGGAGATGGAGGGGGAGGAGAAAGGCCTGGAGGGGAGGGACCAGGCTCAGAGCCAGACTTAGATATAGACCTATGACACCCATAATAAGGTTACTAGACTTGAAACCACAGCACTGATATCACAGTAGAAACATGCACATGCAAACATGTCACATGCACTGAAATAAGAAAACGAGAAGGACATGTTCTACCCTCCACTGTCTGGGTTTTGGGAAAAGCAGCTTGTGCTTTGTTCGTGCTGTACTTTTGAAATTAAGTGTGTCATGGTCATAGTTTGTGGGGCAGATTGTGAACAGTAAAAAGTGTGTTGTGTTGCTTGCACTGCCCATGTCTAAAACTCAGCGCTCTCTGCTGGAGTGTTATGATGCTACTTTAGATTTATTCTGATATGTGTGTAAGGTTAAATAGTATATTTCTGGAATCCATTGTAGTAATAATACAGGAATAATCCAGTAATAAAAGCAGCTTCTTGATGATGAGAAGCTAATGATTCATATTTGTGTTAATAGAGATAAAGAGAGGGTAAATCAAGTGCTTTATAAATGTTGCATCAGTCTTTCTAACCATCCCGCAGGCAGTGATTGAATGGGCCATCAACAAATTACTAAGAGAGGAAAAATATATTTGTAGCACAGTCAAATAAATGAGATCCATATTTTGTATGTTGGGTTTGTGTATCATTAGTCTTCACTGTATAAGGTGCTCTGGTACGTCTTTCCATAGCTGCTATTTAGTTAATTACTTTTATTTAAGGCCAAGTTAGCCCAGTTAACTACAACAAATATACTCACAGTTCTTCATGCACTGCAACACTCTTTATTTGTCTTTGTCGTACAGCTTCAGGTTCAGTTTTAATGTGCAAAGCCACTTATATTCTATAATGTCATGTCCTGTCTTGTATCCTCTATCATTTCACAGCTTTATAGTCTTTCAGGCCTCATATAATCTCATGTTATTTCTCTGACACCCCTGCTCCAATATTAACACACTAGAAAGATCAACTTGCGCAAACCCTGTTAGGCCAAATGTTATGACTTTGGCACGCTGCATAAAACCACTTGGTGTTGACACTTTCGGCAATGATGTGTTAAATCTGTATTAAAAGCTTGAACAGTAGGGGAAAAGTTGGGGGTTTCATAATCATACAGTACAAGCCTGCCAGGCACTCACTGTCTGTCATTATTTTGTTACAATAAATACTGACCTTCAGTGTGGAACTCTGCAGTAAAACTGACTCCTCAGACTGAACGCAAACTTATTGTGTAACTGAACTTCATGTTTTGATTCAGCAGGATTACAAGATGGAATGTCTTTCATGCCGGCAAAGCAAAGAAGGGACTCGCACCAGACCAAGGGAGATTAGATATTCTGTTGCTCTCACTGTCATTGAAACACTTAATTTGGATTGAAGAACAGTGTCTCAACTTTGAATAAGCTTAAGCTGTTACCACGATCTATCACGCTGGCATGCAGGGAGCTGCTTCAGAGAGAGAGAGGCATGTCCCAGACGGGTGTAACAAGAGTTTAGATGAGACATATCTGCTCAGTGATTGTTGTTGATGCCTTAACACAAAGCATAGTTGACCGGTTTTACATTAGTGAAAGCCGCAGTTTGCTCCTGTGTGTGTTTTATTCAGGGCTTTGATTGTAGTCTGGATGTTGCAGTGACTCTTAGAGATGATTTATAGGATGCAAGATGAAGCATTAGTTTCTCTACATATGTCCTACAGTCCTGAAGCTCTTATTAAAGCCAAAACTATTCAAACATTTTCAGGCTTTTAGTTGTCAATAGCATTCAGTGTACTGTCATTTGCACTTGCAGGCAGCAGTTCATCCTGATTTAAATGTAGCCAGTAGCAACTGTGCTGTTCTGTTTATTAAAGTAGCTCCGCATGCCACCTCTCTCCAATCATTTTATTCCAAATGAAGTGATACCAAAGGTCTGTTTTGTGTCTCTGTAATTGTATGGCACATTATCCACACAGTGATTTCAGCTTGAATGGAGGATCAGTGTTGATATCTGTGAAACAGATGAATTATTTATCTCCTTTAATCATGAGACTGAACTATGCATGGATGTGTACTCTAAGTAGGAGTGTATGTTCAGGAAATGTATTACTTTCACGAATACAATATCCTTCTATATGCAGTAAGAAGGAAGAAAGGGATCTGATTCATAAAACTGTTTCAGTGAAAATTTAGGAGCAACGATATTTACCACAAAAACTATTTTCTTGATTCTTTAAAATTCCCCACAGCTACCAGCTCTGAAATAAAATACAAAAGGACTTGAAATTGTCAGAGAGAGGGAGCAGTGCATAGACTAACAGTAATTCAACTGAAAGAGATTTAAAAAATACATACTAAACCTAAAAAAAAAAAAAAAGAATAAAATAAACAGATCACAAAAGGAGATTGAGATTTTTTAGCATTAAAATGAAATCTACAGTGTGAACAGTTTATTTTTCCTTACAGTGAATTGTTTGGGCGGTAGTTTTATGTTGTATATTTATATATTTTATTGCATAGAAATAAAAAATACATCTTGAAAAGAAATACATGCGGCACATGATATTGGGAAGTAAAAACAAACTACCAAAATGACTCAAAAGGATTTACCAAGTAGACCTAATGTCAAACATTCAACTTAAAGACAAACAAAGAAGTAGTACAAACCCTTTTGTCACAGATACAGAAAAAACAATAAGGTGTAAAAAAAAAAAAAAAAAAAAAAAAAAAAAAAGTGTGAGAATAGTCTTCACTTGTTTATGTCTAGAAGTCACAGAATATGTTCACAGTTTATAATGCCACTGGCTTTACTGGTACATACTTTAACTGCAGGAGCTATTCTGCTTGCATAGATTATTTGTGACTTCACCTTTAATTCAGTGCTGACTAGCTCTGTTATTAACGTTCATTTTAATAAATGTCTCTTTGTCACAGTAATTTTTAATGTTTGATTTAGTCTTCTTTCTATTTTCTATATTAAATCTTGTCCTGATTGTCTTTGTGTGACCAAGCATCCATTTTGGTATTGTCTCAACTGCCATTCATTCAGTATCCACTTCACAGTCACATCCTGGGTGACCCTAAATGATTACGACTGAAGAAGGACCACCATTCCTTTACATCTCTTAGTCTGGCCTGCTTGTCTTTGTTTCCTTCTTTGGCTGGAAGAGACAAACAGCACTGAAGGAGTAGCGCCATTGGCTGTGAACTTAGATCCCCCTCCCCCATAAAATACACATTCTCTCTGTCTCTGCCTCACTCCCTCTCTTTTTGCACCCCATCCTTATCCCCACCCTAATGTTTCCCCCCTTTCAGCTATGTCTGCAAGCGTTCCCATGGCAACTGTCGCACTGCCTGCCTAGCAACAGGCTTTATCCTTTCACTGGAAAAAAGGGGAGCAGACTGGGGGAAGAGGGGGTTGCGGTTTTTATGGGTGCATGGTTGCGGGTGAAGATGATGGGATCGCAATGACAGCATGTTGCAGTAGCTTCATTAAATCAGTCGCAGCTCTGCTCCACACCTGCAGCGCCTGCCTCTCATCTTATTACCTTTCCATTTTCACCACAGGCTTCTCCAGTTTACTTCACACTGCAGATCAATTTATTATTTCAAGAACAGTGTTGTCATATCTTCTTTTTGGGATGAATTGTAGGCTGAACATTTTTAAAAAATATTTTTACCTATAAGAAGGTTCCAAAAAGATCATCTAATTACACTATGTATACTATGTATTTTTGTCCTCCTACTGGAGCTTTTTTTTTTCCTATTTTTCATAAGCAGAAGGAAGAAATATTAATGTGATGATGAAATAATGGTGCATGATAACCTTATTTGTATTAAATATTCAGCAAACCTTTTTATTCATGAGCATCAACTTTACGGTTTCTCTGAAATATACCTTAATAATTACAGAAAATGGGAATCAGTTCTCAACTAACTTTCCTGGTTAAATGAATGTAAAATAAAAATAAAATAAAAATAAACGCATTGAAAACATACATACACTGATGCTAACTTTGACATCAGCATTTATCTCCATGCTAACTAACTTGTTAAACCTCCAGAGCAGTAAAAGTACCTTCATCCAGCATGATGAATATCTTGTAGTAGATGATAAAACATGAACTCCAGAGCAACAGACAGTAGTAGATGAATGTGTTGCCTTTGCTGCCCTCTGCTGACAATAGAGTAGGTTGCGATATCAAACACAAGGCAGGATACAGCAAACTTAATATGGAGGACAGTAAAAGATGAATACGAAATTGTATTAAAATCACTGACTTGATGATGTGTGATGTGTTCTTGAAATACATATTTCCTAAACCCTACAGTTATTATTTAGACTGAATGTAACTGCATGGTACATATGAGTTGTCTCTCTTGCTGTTGCAATTTAACGTCTTGAGGGTCTCTAGTGAAGTCTGAGATTGGTTGTGTAATAGCACGCACACCCACCCTCTCTGACAGACAGACAGACAGACACAGATACGGACTGTCTCACCACCTGCAGGGACTGTTGGAGAGATGCTTTCCAACTCCACTCCTCACTGCTTGCATTTGTCAGCACTTGTCAGTCAACCTCTTGTTCTCACATACTTGTTTTCATTCTCCAACACATTATCTGCCTGAAGGGCAATCGTAACAATTTATTTAGTTTGATAACTGTAAGTTTTATGTATTTTATGTACTGTACCAGTTGTCCTTCCAAGAACAACTTATGGACTCATCACCAAGATGCTTCATCTGTCAAAATTTATTTTCAAATATACAGATGTACATAGACAGCAGACATTGACTTCATTAAACAGTGTATCCAAACCATGCACAAACATATACAAACAGTGGATGTTGCAGTATCTTTCCTGAAAGGTATTCCACATGTAAAAACCTGTCTTCGTGCTCTCCTGATAGAACCATGACATGAAGTTGCCTCATACATATGGAGTCATTGCAGACACTTCTACAAGAACACATTGTGTACGAGAAATCAAACTCTGAACAATCGTTTCTTTGAGCCTCCAGACCAGTGGAGGTGTTGTATTTCAGCCTGTGCTGTCAGTGATTCTGTGGGTATTTACTGTCTGTCTCGGCTTGTGTTTACAAGCTTTAGCAAACCTGTCTCAGTGGTGGGAAACTTGTGCAGTAAGTCTTACCACACTCATAACAAAATTGAAAACACTTCCTCTATTGTGGTGTGATAACAACCTACTGGCTGACTCCCAGCTGGATTTAGGGCAACTCCAGAACTGCCAAGCTACCAAAAATTCTGCAGTGTTATGGTGTAAACAGTT
This sequence comes from Sphaeramia orbicularis, assembly GCF_902148855.1. Classification (NCBI taxonomy): domain Eukaryota; kingdom Metazoa; phylum Chordata; class Actinopteri; order Kurtiformes; family Apogonidae; genus Sphaeramia; species Sphaeramia orbicularis. The sequence continues at coordinate 44,943,030 of NC_043964.1, forward strand.
ATATGTTGTATGTTTTTTTAGTTGTCACAGTGTATGAGATAGAGGAATTATTACACATCTAACAGGATTACATATATATTTTTTTTTTTTTACATATGAGACTCCCTGTCTCACCAACAGTGATTGGAAATGAGTAGTTAAAACCTGGAGGAAAGTATTATGAGATGAATTGTTACAGACAAAAATTACAGTATCATACAGTATTTGGAAAAAGACAACACATTAAGTTACGGAGTTGAAAGTTCAGTTACATTGGCTCTTGTACACCTTGCATGGCCCAGTACTTGTGTTTTTGTCCTGAATTTCTTCTAAGTCCAGACAGAAGCAAACATTGACTGATTCAGTCTTGGTTCTCAGTTGACTTTGGCCATGAGCTGTTCTGTGAAAAGTTTCTTCAGCTGAGCCACCTCCTCACTGAGGGAGTTGAGCTGAACCTTCAGGTAACTGTTCTCATGCTTATACTGAACCTCTGTCTGGCCTTGCATTGGAGACTGGATGCTGTAGCTGGCAGATGTGGCATTGTACAAGGGGGACTGCCTCCCCCTCTTGCCCTCCTCTCCCTCTGGCTGGTGGAGCCAGGGGCTGCTTTGCCCTGCTCCTGTTTCACCTCTGCTCAGTCCTGGTCCCTTCACAGCTTCTCTGTGACCTTCCCGTCCCACTGTGGATAGCGCAGGGCTCCGTCTGGCACTGCTGTTGTCTCCAGCAGTGTCACCCCCATCCCCGCTGCCAGGCATCTTAAAGCGCAGCTTGTGAGGAAGGTTTTTCATCACCTCAGCTTGGTCCATTTTGCCTCCAGTGAACCCTGCAGTGATGTTCCCAAGGCCATCAGCAGGAGAATGATGGAGCTCGTAGCCAAGCTCCTCTGCCCTGTGTGGAGATAGTTTTCCATGGTCACTCAGTCGGTCTTCAAAGAAGATCGGGCTGCCCACACTGGACCCACCTGGTGTGGAAAACCCAGAGTCCTCAGACAAGTTACCAGTGTCTCTGGTGCCACGGGTGCCCAGCTGGCCAGCCTGGTTGTTGGTATGTGTGACTGAAGAACCGGGGAGGTTTCCATCTCCCCTGTGGAGATAATAATGAGGAGTCAAACTTTGACTGGTGTGGTGAGGAGTTGAAGTGAGGGGCAGAATAGGGGCATTGGAAGGGTCTTTGACCAGGCCAAACCGGAATTTTAAAGCCAACAGCTCTGCCCTGAGTCGAGCATTTTCCTCCAAGAGAGCCAGAACACGGCTTTCCAGAACCATATCGTTCACACGCCGCTTCTCCCGTGAGCGTTTAGCTGCCTCGTTGTTCTTCCTCCTTTTGTCCCAGTAGCCCTCATCTTTTTTGTCAAGGGGTATAAACTCACGCTTGCGTCTGATGTTAGAGGACGGACTCTCTTTGCGTTTGATGGGAGAGGTGCGGCCCAGCAGGGAACGGGCCAAGAGACTGCTGGATGTCAGGATGGACACAGCTTCATCTGTGAAGGACATAGGAGCTGCTCCTGCTCCTCCTCCTGCTCCTCCGGCTCCTCCTGCAGACACCTCCATGGGCAGAAGCGCAGCTGCATCCTGCTGCACCCTCATCTGTTGGGACTCTTCGTCAAACATCGAGTCTGGGCTGTTAGATGAGTGTTTCCTTGTTGCAGATAGTGGAGTGTACCGCTGTGTGGTGCTGAGTGATCGTTGGACTTTGAGGAGTGTGGGAGGCGAGGACGCAGCAACAGTGCCACCTAGTGAACAAAGTGACGAAAAGGGGAAGAGGGATTTAATGGTTATGCAACAGCCATTACAACACAATATTATGTAACACTATTACATCTCTCCAATAAAACGGGAGCGACTTGTACCATAACCTTGCATGCCTCATACTGCAATGTAGGACAGTGTGTGTTGTAAGCATAAAACTAACCCGCGGCACCACATTTTTGACTTTTCATAAGGCATACAACCCCTTTGAAAATACAGGATGAAATTAATCCAGACTAATGTGTGTTCATGACCTACATCTGAAGGTGTTTAGGTTGGAACCTCAAAACTACATGTATTCTTTTCAATTCAAGTCATTTGCGTCCGTTGCTCAATCCTCACCATTGCCCCACTTACCCTTACTTATTCAGTCTATATCAGATTGTGATCGCTTTCCGGTGTGACCGTTTTCTATGCAAGTGCCTCATCATCAGTGACCCACATGTCTGACACGGACAGGTTGATCTCGTGTCAGTTACTTTTAACAATCTGAGCTGACCCGATTCCACTTTTAACCCTTATACTCAAAATATTTGACAGCACATGTTACATTTACAGCCTCTGGAAAGTTTTTATCAGAACAAGTTGCAAGTAGTGTCAGAGTACACTGATATATGCATCTGTCTTAATTTGTACTGTAAATTATTAGTGTAACAGCAACATAACCGGATGAGTTCTAATAAAAGATGCGAACTCGTATTATTGATATTAAGATATAAGCTAATATACTGTTGGTTTATTAAAATATGAGCTTTTTAAAGTCAAAACGCTCTTATTCATCTGCTTATCTTTTTCATAAAATAATTTACTATGTATATGTAAAGGTTAAAATTTGATGTAAAACTAGTCTTACCTCTACTGAGTGATCACTTTTCTCTGCCGGTTCGCATAACTCCTTTTGTCTAAACGTCCAGTTGAGGGAGTTCGCTTCTCTCCGCGTCCTCTGATTTAATACTGCAGATCCACTCTGTTACTTAATATTATCATCGGTGTGGCGCACCTTCATTCTGCTCCACTTGGATTGCCGCAGCTCCTATTTGTATCGTTGAGTTCAGCTCAGGACGGTCCCTATCCTCACTTGAACCAGCGCGGCCACACTTCTCTGTGTATGTGCGTCTCTGAGACCGCCTTCCTCTAAGTGACATCCCCCTCCTGCCTCCGCCATCCAGAGGAAAGCTCCTGTCGGCTCTCACAGCAGCTCAGGCATCATCGTCATCACTATAATGATCATCATCATCATCATCATCATCATCATCATCATCATCATCATCATCATCATCACTACCATCATCTGACCTCTTTTGCCCGGTCCTTCAGAAAGGATAATCATCCTGTAACAATTAGGTAATGTTGCGCCTCTTGTGCTCTCCAGGGCAGCACAAGTCATTTGATTTGACTCAACCTTCAAAGATAGACATGTACTGTATATAACTCACACAGGTCACAATCTTTCTATTAGTGCAGGGTGTGCTTTTAATGCTTCACATATTATTGATTTATACGCAGGTCTACAGATATGGAAACTTTACACTGTGGGATATCAAAACAGTGCAAATATTTACACATTTATACATGTATTGCAAATGTAATCCATAAAAACACATCAGTCCTCAAAAGCCCCACATTCCATGCCTATCATTTGGTTTTGGTAATTTTATTAGCTGCAAAATATGCACTGCTAAAACTCAGTAACCGTATCATGTACTATTAAATTTGTAGCCATGCTTAAAACGACCACTGAGTTTTTATTGCATTTGCATGACACTCATTACCACAGTCTAACACAAATAAGTACCCTTCGAGCACAGGAGGACTTGCTAGACTGGAGTTAATAACTTGTGTAGTCACACAGTCTTGTATTGTACAAACAGCTTTTAAGAATTGTAAGGATGTGACACTGTTCATGTTTGCCAAACTGTTTCTCGCTTTCCAGGAAACTTTCAAAGAAGTTAAGAGGAATATCAGGTCTTTCAAGAAAAGTACTGAAGAGCTACATAAGGTGAAAATGACAAATTGGTTAAGACACTAAGTTAATGCCTGGAGGCTGATGCACTTTCAAAGATCTCTATAATAATAGAATGAGCACGGAAAACCACTAGATTAATCAACAATTATCATCTCCACTCCCCCCCAAAAATATGTCACTGGAAATTGAAAAAAGGATGCTATATAAGTAAATTTAAATCAGAGTATTAAATACCTAATTAAATATATCTCAGCCATTGAACATTAAACTCAATTTTATTTTTATTTCAGTAAAGTCAGTGTTCTCAGTTTAGACGTCACTCATTAGGCTCATTAATTTATTTATCAGTCAGTCTCTCTTTAATATTTGCTCATTAAGAGATACAGAAATAGACTGCAGTAATATACAATGCACAGCACATTATAATGCAAAATACACTTTTAATTTCACTGATTTTCAACCTCATGTTGATGCTTACAGATGATGGATGAGTGTCCATACTGGGCCTTTCTCTGGGTAACATCCTGTGCATTAAATGTGACTCATTGTTACCTCAGTGTTTTTCCCTGTTAGTTTTTTTTAGGAGGTTTTCCTTATTTGAACCGAGAGCCTAAGGACAGAGACTGTTGTACTGTACAAACTGTAAAACCACTTGAAGTAAATCTGTGATTTGATTGGCAGCAGGTAGCACATGTGCACCTAAAAGCTTCACCTGTCCTTGGTTGAACAGTGAATTCATGTGTGTTTGTTTGCACACAGGAGACAATGAACGGCATGTACCACGTCATATCACATATGTAAACCTTGTGAGCAAACATGTTTCGGTTTACAGTGAGATACACTCTGAGCCCCTTACCCCTTACCCCCTTACTGTGAGGCCAGTGCCTGTACAGTCAGTAATAGTATAGTAACGTGTCCAAACAAAATTTTACTAAATGTTACATCAGAACATACATGTTTTTTGGCTTTGGTTGGTTGAAGGCTTTGAATGGGTTACCAATCAGCAAGGACAAATTTCATTAAGACTGTTTGACAATGCCTGAGACTAATCAGAGTTGAGTTCTTGTTTTAAGCAAATGTAATAAAGTTTAGTTAAGGGTAATAAGGATTTCCCACAGACATTTTCAGATGGCTTCTACACATTGCATTAAGTGTTAGTTTAGGCTGTAGTTGAGTGGTTTTACTTGACAGCTCACAATCATTAGATGTAGCATTCTGCCTACAATCACTGGAACCACAACTGGTAATATTTTCCAGAGTTCTTCAAGTTAGAGATATGTGCCGTGCTTGAAAGACAAGAATTTCATGTGTTGTTTGTCACCTTGATGTCAGTTCCAGGGTATAAAACAGTTCCGGGGTTAGTTATTTGATCCTGTGTCCTCATGTTTGGAGACAGCAGAGTCCATACAGTATTGGTTGAGCAGCGTTACTTAGAGTACAGAGTAGCACACATGTAACACTGGACTGCACGGCTGTCTTAACTTCATCACTTTTTAACCACGTTCACTGTAACACTGCAGATTTGATGGATGTATAATGAGAACGCATTAAGAACAACACTGTACCTAAAGTACAGGAGAATATAGGAAGACAAAGTACAGTACTGTGAGTCAGGACAGTGATAAGATATGTCTTGTAATTACCTCCGCCAGGAGGTATTGTGATCGCTTTACTTTGTGTGTTTGTTTGTGTGTTTGCGTGTTTGTTTGCGTTTTTGTTTGTTAGCAGGATAACTCAAAATGTTATGAATGGATTTTCATGAAATTTTCCGGAAATGTTGATACTGGCACAAGGAAGAAATGATTACATTTTGGTGGTGATTGGGGGGGGGGGCAGGCAACAGGTCTGTCTTGGCGGGTCTGCACTCTCCGAGTGCTTTTCTTGTTAGTAGATTGCTATTTGTTAGATGTACAGTTAGTACATGAAAACTTACATAGAAACTTAGAAAAGAAGTTCACAGAATCCTTTCAGAGAACGCCTAAGTTACCTTACAAATTTCTAGCATGAAGGTATTTATCTGTTTAACTCTGAGTGAGTAAGGACTTCAGCTGAGGAGATGTGGTTGACACTGTTGTTAGGTACGTCACATTATTTTAGAGGTGACTCTGATTTATTTAAAAGAAAAAAAAAGGGTGTTGAGTAATAATGGAAATAGAAATGTCAGTATAATCCAGTGGCGGATCCAGGAAAAATGGGAAGGGGGGACCAGGATCAAAGCCCTAGTGGGAGTTCAAGGGAGCAAAGCAATGCAAAATTAACATGACAAATGCTTCAAACCACATAATACTGTTGTTGTTGTTTTTTTAATAATCATACACAAATAAAATGAATACAATTTAACCTCACTAATGTGACTACTTTTGGAACTAAAGCAAAGAGGTGGCTTTGATAAGGTGTGCCTCAGTTACGGCATTGAATTGCATTGCATTGCATAGTTGGCCAAGGGCGCCCAACTAGTAAATCTGCCACTGGTATAATCAATATGTCTGATCATAAAATTAGGTCTGTGTTTAACACAGGGTGCATTTACTGTAAAATACAATTAATTCTTTGTATAAGTCATGCTGAAAAACGTATCCTACAACATGTTTGGAGCCATAGACCATTTGCCATTAAGCCTTGTCACAAATAGATATCACCCTTCTGGAAACATACAATTTTAACCAGTTTGATATCAATGGGAAAAATGGCTCAGCTTTAATACATTTTGGAATTGCAGGATAATTGACAACAAACATTATCTCAGCATGAACTAATATGTAACTCAAAGCCACTGACGTTCTGGAGAATGTTTCTTTTGTGTCTTTGTCTTTCTACCATTTCCTCCTTCATTTAAGAAACTCTTAAGGATCCTAAAAATCCCCCTCTCCACTTGGAACAGTTGTTCCTCTTAAGAAGCTCTTTTAAGGTCTCAGATGCTTTGCGAATATGTTTCGTCTTTACCACAATTTAGTGTTATCTTTGAAGTACAACTTCCAGGTTAGCCATGAATATTTGATTTGGAGGAATTTGGTATAACTGGATTTTATGACTTACATATATGTGCTAAAACCTTTGTGATATTTGGAAGCTGTTTTGTTTAAGTTTTAAGTGATGTCGTCTAACAAAAGGGAGTCTGTCAAGTTAATGTACACAAGAAATATATGGATATCAGAGCTGACTCACAACAGTGAGGTTTAAGACAAAATCATGAGGTCATAACAAATCACATCATTTTTATTTTGAGCCTGATGTAAGGACAAGGAAAAAGGGATAAAATAACCACAAATGAGCACAAAAACAAGTTATGATGTGATGGGAACAGCAGAGGGGAACAGCTTTAGGTAACACTATTTTCATTGTGCTGGCACTGTATTTAGGCTTTCTAAATTTCTAAAAATATTTTCCAGATATTTATATATTATGTGTTTTTATTCATTCATCATCATTTTCTGAACCCGCTTCATCCTCACCAGGGCCTTGGGGGTCGCTCGGAGCCCACTACAGCTACATATGTACTACATATGTAGCTGTATGTTTTTATTAAAATCATAAATAAATTCAGAAAAAAAATTGAAAATTCAGTGGAAGGGGAAGTTCTTTGAAAGCATCATAATTCTAAGAATGTTCATGTAATAGGAGTGACTGTACAATGAAGCTTTATGAATATGGTCCCTGGAAATGACAGTGCCAGTTGTATTATTGCAACAGAGAGTGAGTTAACCACACATCGAGCCAACGGCTCAGCTTTTGAAATATGTGCATGTAACTCATCAGCTTGAGAAAGTGGTTCTGTGTTAGACTTCTCTGTAAATGGGGTGGAGAAGCAGAGCCATGGAACAGCTCACTTTGTAGATTCAACCGACTACCTGAAACCTTTATAGCTTAAATGTGAAAGATCTAGAGGGATTTAAGGGGATCTGATTACAGAAATGGAATATAGTATTTGTAATCATGTTGTCAGTGGTGTATAATCACCTGAAAATATGAACCATTATGTATTCATTATATAGAGATGTTTACATCTACAGGGGGAGTGGGTCACCTTCACAATTCCCATGTTGCACGGCCATGTTTTTATAACATTTTAAGGTGGGTTGCACATCTGACACTGCAGATTTACTTCATTCTTCCTCTTTTGCAAAGTTGCTCAAGCTCTGTCAAGTTGCATGGAGATGGGCGTGAACAGACTTTGTCAAGTCCAACCTTTGTTGGACTGAGGTCAGGTCTTTGACTCGACCAGTCTAGAGCATTCATCTTCAAACCATTTTTGTGCACTTTTCACTGTATGATTTAAGCCATTGTCTTGCTGGAAAATAAATCTCCTCTCATTTCATAGTTCTCTTGCAGGCTGAATCTAAACTGAATCCTTCCAGGGCCTGCTGCCATGAGCCATCCCCACACCATCATACTTCAGAATGGGGATGGTGTGTTTGATGTCTAACGGCCACAAAGCAACATTTTGGGATCATCCAAGCAAGGAACCCTCTGTTGACAATGGAGTCTAGTTGAGATTTCTTCAACAGTGACTTCACTGTTGCCACTCTACCTCTGACTACTGAAGAACCACGGGGATGGTTGTTGTATACACAGCCTCTCCCATCTCAGATGCTGAAGCTTTTAACTCCATCAGCGAAGTCATAGGTGTCTTGAAAGGCTCCCTCACTGTTTCCGTCTTCATGGCTCCTATTTCTTAATACTAAGTTTAATAATGGATTGGATTTTATATAGCGCTTTTCTAGACACCCAAAGCACTTTACATTATTGATCCATTATTCATTCGCTCTCACATTCTCCCTCTGGTGGTGGTAAACTACATCTGTAGCCACAGCTGCCCTGGGGCAGACTGACAGAAGCGTGGCTGCCAATTCACGCCTATGGCCCCTCTGACCACCAAACATTCACACGCATTCATACACCAGTGTGAGTGGCACTGGAGGCAAGGACACAACAGCACATGGACAGAGCGGGATTCGAACCGCCAACCCTTCAGTTATTGGACAACCCGCTCTACCACCTGAGCCATGGCTGCCCACAATAATGAGTTTAACGGAATTCTGGGAGTTGGAAATTTTTAGTATCCATCTGGTCACATATTTTTTTATGAACTTTTTCTCTTAGCCACTTGGAGTGTTCTTTTGTGATCACAGCATAATTATAGTTAAGGTTACTGATTAGTCAGTTCCTGGACCTTCCAAACACAGGAGTCTTTATACTACAGTTATCCATTTCAATATAGCTGTGACACTAGCAACAACTGGCCGGCCCTCTGTTGAATTAAGTCAGTTACTTCAGAGTATTTTTTGTAAATTCTTGTTAGAAAAGCCAGATTATTTTGACCATAATTCTATTTATTAAAGCAATAAAATGGGAAAACATCCAGGAGCTATATAGTTTTCAAAGGCACTGAATTGGTCACTCTGAATGTAAATGTGATAGTGAATGGTTGTCTCTGTATGTAAGCCCTGAAATACACTGGATGATGTTCGGTGGGGTGTTTGATGTGTTTTGGTGGGGTGGGCCCCAGCCTCTTGGAAAGGGAATTAACACAGATTTGAACTGTGAGTGAAGACTAGAAAAACACAGATGAAAATATAAAAGAATTAGGTTGAGTTTTTTTGTACTGCTTTGCCACCCTAAAAAGACACTTACAAAAATTAATTAAAGTTCATCCTAAGAGTGTTGAAGAAGGACTCAGTGCCCACATTTGACTTTTGGCTGGGGGAACTGGCAAACACACTACATTTGGAAAGACTTAGGTATTATAATGATGATAGAGGCAAAGTGTTTGACCAGATATGGGACCCTGTGTTAACATTTCTTCAATGAAGTGACTGATGTGAGTGACTGACCTTGCTGTTTTCTGCATCACATACACTTTTCTTTCTTTTATTTGATATACGATTACTAATTTGTAGCATAATAATTTATGGTTGTCAGGACTGTGTTGCTGTAAATTCATTGATGTGGGGGGGGGGGGGGGGGGGCTGTTTTGTGTTGTTCATTCATTCATTAATTTTCTGAACCCGCATTATCCTCACTAGGGTCATGGGGGTCGCTTGGAGCCTATCCCAGCTACATAGGGGTGAAGGCGAGGTACACCCTGGACAAGTCGCCAGTTCATCGCAGGGCTGACATATACGTTTACACGGCAACACTCCGCAAAGATTTCTCCTTTGCGTTATAAAATCATTCCCCGTTAAGACGAAGCCGCTATGATAACGATCTGCGTTAACATGAGTCCGCGAGAACGGCTGAATACACTGTAGTGGCCATGCCAGACCAGTAGCTGGCGATGTAGAGCTGTAGTGAAACAGTGACGGTAAAACACACGCCTGCGCACAAACGATTTCCGGTTTAGACAGCCTTTAAATGAGGAGAAGAAGAAGAAGACAAGGCGGACAACACTATTTACAAACAACAATGGCGAGTGGTCGTACAAAGACGCAGGACTTCTTTGTCTGGACAGACGAGCTGAGCACAGTTAGCAGCACATATGTTGTTCTGAAACCGGCCATTGTTGTTGTGGTTGTTCCTTCTTTTTATGCAGCTTTATTGTGTCATAGAGGCTGGCAAACCAGCTTGGAGGCGCATTACCGCCACCAACTGGCCTGGAGTGGGTTAACTGGCGGTTCTTGGCTGCGCGCGGATGCGGTGACGTCATATTTTACCCCGGAACGCTCCGATTCGCGTTAACACGGAGCTGAAATGCGGAGTGTATCGATAACATTCCACCCTGGACCCTGATATCAAAAGTTTCCGGATTCAGGCACTCTAGGCACCGTTTCCATGTTAACAGAAGGCTAATCCGCGATGAAATCCTCCCGGAGTCGACTGAATCCTACGCCTATGGGTATGGCTAATCACACCTATGGGTAATTTAGATTAACCTGCATGTGTTTGGATGGTGGGAGGAAGCCGGAGTACCTGTAGAGAACCCACGCAGACACGGGGAGAACATGCAAACTCCACACAGAGAGGTCCCACCCTCGTCGACTGGTGTTGGAATCGAACCCAGGACCTTCTTGCTGTGAGGCATGAGTGCTAACCACTGCACCACCATGTCGCCCAAATAAAAATGTTTTGTGTTGTTTTTTGTAAAAATGAATAAATATATATTTTTAAAAAATCAATAAAAGTTTAGGTGTACACAATATTTAGAATATTTTTATGGCTTTTTCTTGCTGTTAGACAACATGTTTTGATGGGCGATTGAATGTTATTAAGTTCACCAGATTCCATAAAAACATCTATTATCTAATTGAACCACCAGAACCATATACCACCTAATGGCCAGTTTGTGTAATTGTGTAAATGTGAGTTTTGACACATTTCAGGTCCAAACTGACAAACTAGTCATTTCTGAGAGTTAAAATTGCTGCTTTTTTAAGGGAGTCTGATGGCTTTCATGTCTTCAGGTTCCCCTTTGGCAATATCCATGGTTTCACTGTTTTCTACTGAAGGGAAGGTGGGCCATTTTGATAATACTCCTAGGGTAGTGTCAGCAGTTGTACAAGCATTATATTTACAGAGGAAACTTCTAGCAGTCTGGCAGAGAGAATAACTGGAGCGTTTCTAAACACAGAATGATGTTTCACAGCTTCAGACCTGATCCTTTTGTATCCTGGCTTTCCTACTAATTTATCTACTCTGGGGTGGATTCTGTCTTTGGCAGCGGTGGGCGGCCGGCTTGATGGAAGTATAAATATCCATGCCCTGGTCTTGCCAAGTGGGTGGCATAGACAAGACTCACAGCAAGACTGTTTACACCAGCTGACCAGCTTTGTGGAAAAAAAAGCCACTGAGAGTCAGACAGATGAGGTCCAAGGCAATTTAGCCCAAGTTGATGGGCAAAGGCATGTTATGTAAAGTGTCCTGAGGGAGGTAGCAGGGACGGGCTTAAAATACACTGTGAATCAGACCAGAGTGAAGTCCAGAGAGGACAAGGATGTGAGGAGACCATCACTCTGCTGACACAGATAGCTGCTGCAGGAAGGAGGTCATGCAGATAGTCAGTAATTGCATTGTCCCTGCCCCCTCGCTGCCTCTTTGTTTCTGTTTCTGTGTGATGTTTGCTTTTTTATGGCTCAGAAGGAAATCCTTTGGCAGGGACAGAGTGTCGCCAAAGTGTGCTACACAAACACTATAGTGTCAAATTACAAGGCAACTCAGCCACCTTTCACCTGCTATATAACATTATCTCATTTGCACATTAGCCTGTATCAAGAAAGATTAACTGCTGCCTTTCCGGTCAATATTCTGGCAGATAAAAAATACAATTGGGACCTTATTGTTTTAATAATTAACATGTGCTTTGGTGACCTTTGTACATATTTACCACATGAAATCATGTTCTGCTTTGCTGTTTTCACTCCCTCTTCCACTCTCATCATGGCTTTTTGCAATCTTTTTCTACAATTACACAAACAGTCTTGTTGTGCTGCTCTTGTGACATGTCTCTCTAACTTGATTTCCTCACTGAAAATGCAGGCAGATTTGCCCTCACAAGCTGCTGTTTTGTGAGGGCTGTAAAAAAAAAACAACTGCTACATACACCTAAATGTGGCTGATTTGATACCAACCTGCAGTTTGACTTGCGACTAACAAGTATGCAGTGGAAAAGAGAGCTGTGCTCATGCTATGAGTCACTGCTCCCCTGAGACATGTATGCAGAAACACATTTATGTAACAGCTTGTCTATATCACAGACACACGGCGGGGCTAATACACATCCGAGATGTATTGAGGGAGCTATAAATAGGCAATGACTCAGTTTGTTTGACTTGGGGGGCTGTTTCATAACAAGTTGAATGCGTGCATGTGGGTAGTATGTTTATTGATAAATTAATCTAAGTTCAGTCTTTCCCTAAATGTTTGCCATTCCTAATCTTGCAGCATTAGTGTTGTCAAAGTCAGGTCCACTCAGGTGATGCTATATTTGGGAAACCACAATAACGTCACCACCACACCCCAGTGTCAACATAATCCTGCTCTCTGCTCTGTAATTGCACAAAAATTCTGCATTATTTCAGCCACAGCCCCTGACACATTAGAGGAAAACATTTGGAATTGCACGTCGAGCCATTGTGAGGTAGAAGCCAAGAGCCTGAGACCCGCTTCCCTCCTCATGCTTCTATTCTTGGGCTCTGAAATACGTCACACTGTTTCCAAAGCAACGACTTTTGATCATTTTGGGAGGGGGTGGTGGCTTATGAAATGCTCATAAAAGAAATTACATATATAAGAGGGGATGTGCCTTAGGAGAAGATGGAAAGAGTAATCAGACCTGAAGAATGTGCAACATGCGAGGTTTAATAAAGAAATGATAATCAAAGATATATTAAGTCACTGGAGTGCTTCTCTTTTTTTTTCTGAGGAAGGTAATGTCTTCTTGTATTAAATGATACCAGGAAAATGTGGAACTGGATGTAACTTCCTGTGATACTCTAGAGCAGTGATGATGTTAAATTCAGACCACATCCTGTACTTTGTATGTGGGTGTGTGTGTGAGTGTGAGATGATTACATATTGTTCTGATGTTTACATATTGTATGTAAATACCTGGAAAATGTATTCAACAAAAAAAGATTCATGCTGGAAAAGATTTCTTGAAGATATTAAGAGCAAAAATTTAAGGTAGCATTTACAGAACTAGGCAAAGCCTGCAGAGTTGCTGTGGTTGAGTACTTTGTGCATGTTATTATGATAATTTACAACTGCAGCATTGTAAGTCACTTAAGATAACTCTGGACAACAAACAGCATTCATTCCAACAACTGCTGTTTTATACATGCTGTGCACTAATTTGCATCACTATCATAATGCAGTTACAAGTCAGCAGGGTATGAGCTTTACAGAACCAAAAAAACCCAAGAAAAATTGGTTTTTAGGGGGTAGAGTCATTTTTCAGAAACAGAAAGTGCATTGCCATAGCTGGTTATGTAAAGCATGCTGTGCAGTTACATAATCTGTTCATAATCAGAACGTAGTACAGATATAGATGGCCCACTTTCCACCTTGTTCATTTCAGCATGACAGTGGCACAGTGTCCTGAGCACTCAGCATCACCCAAGGCAGCACTGGCAAAGAATTTGATATTATTGATCTTCAGTTATCACAACAACAGTGCCTCCAGTTATTTCCTATGAAGAGACAATTCTGTGTTTTTACTACACAAATATGGGCATATGAGGTTCTTCTGATGCAAATCCTAATTTGGACCTTTGATAACCTCTAAAACCTTTTGCCATGAAACTACACAATGTACCATGTCACACATTACATTCAACATAGACATGCAATACAAACTGTTGGAACATACTTGTATAATCCCTGGGTTGTCATAAATATGAATACTCCCCTACCTATGTTGATTTAAGCATGGACAGTAACCTGCTTGATGTTACAAGGTTAAAATACAGATTTATGTGTTTGAGGACAAATGCAACATTTGTGAACAAAACTTTTTATGTTTTCAGTTATCTTTGGATTTCACCATACCCACTCCAGTCTACTATAGATGAATCAATCTAAAGTACAAAAACTTTATTATTATTCATTCATTTTCTGAGCCCACTTTATCCTCACTAGGGTCACAGAGGTCGCTGGAGCCTATCCCGGCTACTTGTGGGCAAAGGTGGGGTGCACCCTGGACATGTCACCAATTCATCGCAGGGCTGATATATAGAAACAAACAAGCAATTTGGAGTACCCGAAGAGAACACACACACAGACACGGGGAGAACATGCAAACTCCACACAGAAAGGTCCCACCCCCATCGGCTGGTGTTGGAATCGAACCCAGGACCTTCTTGTTGTGAGGCATGAGTGCTATCTATTGCACCACTGTGCCACCCTAATTAGTAATATTAGTAGTAGTAGTAGTAATATTAATAAACTGATAATTATTGATTAAGAATTTTCAGTACAGAACAAGAAAATATGAATAAATAGGCAAATGCTAAAACAAACAGGTTCTATTAGATTTCATCTGACAAGATTTCAGTTCATACATTTAATAATTACATGAAGTTGTTGTCTGGTGTCTGTTTCTAGAATGTTCTCTTCTGCAGAGTTAAACATGAAAATATAACAGCATTGTCTGGCTGTTATTTCAAGGTTGGTCGATGAAAATTAATATTTCAGTTGGTTGGGTGGTGGGTTCTTTCTGTTAGGCTAATCACTTTGGATAGTGAAGTGAACAAGAACCCCAAAGTCCTGAAACATGGTTCATATGTGAAGGATCAATGTGTGTTTGTCTTTGGTGTCATCACTGTAAATCTGTGACTCTCCAGCTTCTTTGGAAATATTTAAAATGCTGTTAAGATCTCTTGTGATTGTGTTACATAAAGTTGTGTTAATCTTTACAGGCTTTTCTGTCAGTTCTGGCAAAAAACACTGGCACTGAAATTATGTTTATGAACAGGACGCTCACTGTAAAATCCAACTTCATAATATTTAATCATACATGTGATTTCCATACTGTTATAATTTACATCATTTTAATGTCTTTATCAGGAAAATGAGCCTGTAAGCTGATCACTTCAGAAGTATACTCTTATTCGGTTTTCACTCCTATAGGAACGTATGATCTTCTGTTTGCATAGTCATCTACCATGTGCCCTTATTTTACACTGCAAGCTTTATGAAATTCCTGCTTATACATGAAGGTCAGGTCAGTACGAAAGGGTAAAACCTTGTGCAATAAGGATCAAGGTGTATTTGCTGAATGTACTTTTCCTGACTTTGACCTTGTATGGAATGTATGCATGTGTGTATTTTTGAATATTTATGTAACTGCATATTCACCCATGAAAAAAGCTTAAAAACTCAAGCATTGTTTAACAGCTAATCTCCTTTTATTTTTCATTTCCACAAATAAGACATTGTGTTTTAATGCGAAGGAGACACTTTAGTTGAACTGACTGCATTTTTTTCATCTAGATGACTGCAGATAGAGCAGTCATGCATTTTTGTTTAATTCCCATCACAGCCCCTACAACAGTGAAGGCTCTGAGTGGTTATTGTTGTTCTCATGGAAGGTTTCCTTTTTTGGCTTAGCATTCAGGGAAGATGTGCAAGGATCTTCACTTTTAAGTAATGCAGGCTGCATCCTAAT
The DNA here is from genome assembly GCF_902148855.1 of Sphaeramia orbicularis. Taxonomy (NCBI): domain Eukaryota; kingdom Metazoa; phylum Chordata; class Actinopteri; order Kurtiformes; family Apogonidae; genus Sphaeramia; species Sphaeramia orbicularis. The sequence goes on from NC_043964.1 coordinate 44,958,820, forward strand.
CCCACCACTCTTCCATACAGTGGATTGAAAGGATTTTCACATTGACCGAGAATGATATCATTCCTTTAAATCCTTAAAATAGAAAGGAGGCAGTTTGGCAATGGGCATCAGAGAGGCAAAGTATGCAAAAATGTCTTTGAGCAGCTGGCTGAAAGAGCTTAACCCACAGTAAGCCATACTCCTGATGCTAAAAGCAGACCAATGAGGCCAGTGTCCAAGGGATGGAAGAAAAATGTACGATTTAGCCTGATGGCTGGAACGCCTGCAAACTTAGAACTTCCTACTCATTCACTGATCTGACCTTTCTAACAACTTAGAATCTTTATGTAATATTATACACATTATGTCGTACTTATTTCAATCATCTAATTGTACAAAATGAAGTGGTATGTCCTTTTTTGGTAGCACTTCACAGAACTGCTACAAACATATCATCTGAAACGGACTGATGTCATTATAGTGAGTAAAGTTTGTAGATATACTTTTATACATTTCACAATTAGTTTTTATATTCGATTTTGACTTAAGCACCAACTACTTTCTATAAGTCACAAGTTACATTACAACCTTTTGATGAGTCACGACTTTAAAGAAAATTTATGGGAGATTATATTATTACCTCCACCAAGGAGGTTACGTTTTCATCGGGGTTTGTCTGGCTGTTTGTCTGTTAGCAAGATAACTCAAAAAGTTATGGATGGATTTTGATGAAATTTTAAGGAAATGTTAATCCTGGCACAAGGAACAAATGATTAAATTTTGGTGGTGATTGGGAGGGGGGGTGCTGATCTGCCTTGGCGGAGGTCTGCGCTCTCTGAGTGCCTTTCAAGTTATTTTTGTTTTTCAGGTTGTTCTCATAACTTCAGTGTACACTGTTAACGTTAGAGAATGACTGCATGTGTCACTCTTCACATTAGTATTGATTTACTGACTATGTTTCAACATTTCCGAATATGAATTTAAAGCATTTATGGTTTACTAGTCACATATTAACTCTAATCAGTCTGTGAAACCTGTTGTTGTTGTAAAGCCATCTGTTTTCTGCTTTGAATGGAGTTTTGACATGATTCAGAAAGTGGCACAAGAGAAGACTGTTAATATTAAACATAACCATGCATTAAAAAACAGTTATAAAGATGTGGGCAAAATAGTTTTGACTTGCACCATGACAAATGATTTAGGGCTTTTAGTTTAGTTTTTTTTTTTTATTTGTGGACTAAACATGCATCAAATTGAGCCATTTTATAACTGTCCCTAATGTCAGTTCACTTACTTCAGTCCTAGAGAAAACTTAAACTCCTCACATGATTTATACTGCATCTTGATGCATCTTGATCTCAACTGACACACACTATAAGTATTCCTGTTTCTTATAAAGAAGATAATCTTGCTTCATTAATTTCCACCTTTGTATACTCATGATGTTCAAAAAGCAATGTATCTGCATTGACTCCTATGGCATTCAGCTCTTCTGAGATGAAGGATGACGTTTTTAATATTTTGGGAAATGATTAACTTTGCTGACCTTTGACCTAAAACATATGAAGTGAGAGGTGTAGTGCATGGTTTGACCTGAGTAAATGTTACTTTTAAGGAATGTTTGCTTTTTTTCAGCAGGATAGCTGTATTTTCCTGATAATTGCTGCTCAGTAATTAGATTATAATGTAATTAAACCCCATTTCAAGAAAAGTTAGGAATCCGTGATTTGTTAATATGCTTGAAAATTTGTTTAGGTTATAAAAATACAAAAGCAAAATCAGTTTTCACAGGGAAAATTGTATTGTGTAAATGTAAACAAGTATAGATTTTGATGCCTGCAACACACTCAGACGAGTTGAGACAGAAACAAAATAAAACCATGGACCAGATTTATTAAGACAGTACAAATTAGTGATGGTGTAGCTCAAAAGAAGCGCCAATGGCAAATTTCTGCGAGTGATAACGAATGATTCATAAATACCAGTTAATTTCAATAATGAGGTCTGCTGCTCCTCCAAGATCAAGACCATGGATTCAGATTGCACTTATGTTCAACTGGTAAAGGCACAGGGAGTCTACAAACAACAAAAGCACAGTTTGTTACTATAATATGACAAACACAAATGTTGGTTTTATGCTCATATTTTTCTCTGGAAAAGGTAACACAGATCAAAGAGAGGTTTGCAGAAAGAGGAATATTCTGTGGTGGAACTGGGGGGGGGGGGGTTAATGGATGAATGTTACCTATAGCGAAGTGATGAAAGTACTTTAAAATTACAACATCCAACTTATTAATAACTGCATGTCTGGATCACAACTTCCATTTCACAGAGGACATGAATGAAGATGACACAGTGCATGATGAGAGGAGATGCATAGAAAACATGCATGGTGACACCGTCCAAATAAATTAATAGGTAGGAGGAATGGATTCTCTTTCTTCTACCACCTTCTCTCTTCAGACCAGATGCAAAAGTAACCTGTCCACACCTTCCCAGTGCTCACTTTGTGCTATTGCACCTTTAGTAAATCTTGACAGTATTTTTTCATACTTGGATTTGCACTGCTGCAAAGTGTTAGTAAACTGGACAACAATGTGCTGTCAGATTCCACAGTGGGGGGTTAGATGTTTATAGGAAAGAGATCATGATTAAGAACAGCTTTCACCAAAGGATCAGTTTTACAGGTTAACATGGGTTGTAGTTCAACATTTAGTGCCAAACTTTGTTACAGAATTCTTCATCAGCTCAGTAAAAATATTTCTCAATGCAAAATTGCAAAGAAGTCAGGAGTTTCACCATCTACAGTCCATAATGTTGTGAAAGGCTTTAGGGAGTCTGGGGAGATCTCAATGCATTAAGTCCAAGAGTGAAACCATTGTTGAATGACCTTCGAGTCCTCCGGCAGCATTGCATGAGAACCCCTCATGGTGCTGTGATGAATATAAACACGCTGGCTCAGGAGGACTTTGGAAAACTTGTCACTTAACACAGTCCATTGTTGCATCCAGAAAGGCAATCTGAAACTGTATTACACAAGGAGAAAGGCCTGTATCAATTCTTTTTTTTTTTTTTTTAGTTCTTTGGACCTGAGCTTGTCTCAGATGAATGGAAAGACAATGGAAACTGCTGTCAAGAGTTTACATTTCAGTATGTTTTATAGACAAATGTACATCAGTTCAACAGGCTAGAGTTGAAAGATGATCCGGACTTTTATCTGTGAACAATGTAAAAGCACCATCAGGTCTGGGGCTGCATCAGTGTCTACATGGCTGACTCATATGAGGACACAGACAGAATTTTACAGAGACATGTGACACTATAAGGTCAGCTTCTTATCCCTGAAGTCCATGGTTATTTCTGCAGGACAATAACCAGGCCTCATTCTGCACCAGTTCCAGAGTCACAAAGTGCTGGTGTTGGACTGTCCTGTCTACAGTTCACATTTATCTCCTGCTGAAAATATATGGATGTTATGAAGAAGAGAGTCAGACGAGAACCACTGCAGACTATTACACAGCTCAAGTCCAGTAAACAGCAAGAACAGGGAAAAATTCCAGTTACAAAAATGTCACAATTGATTATCCTAAGTTGAAAATGACTAACAACAGTAATATAAGGAGAGTTGAAGTAACACAACAGTAAACAAGGCACTGCGTGAACTTAGTGACTGTGTTGCAGGCATTAAAAAAAAAAATTAGGTGTGTATATACAGTATATACTGAACACAATTAACATGGTCAGTGAAAATATGTTTCTTTGTGCATTTTTCAGTTAAATAAAGGTTCTAATGAATTTACAAATCATATTTGTTAGCTGTTACCATACTTCAGGATATGTCCCATCTTTTCTGGAAATGGTGTTGTTGATGACTGCATTTTACACTGAAATAAAGATGTTCACAGTGACATTTCCTGTTTGTCCAAATATTCATAACGAACAGCATTTGACACTTAGAAAAGCAGATAAACTGGATCAATGGTTGAAGAATAGTCAAGTGACAGTACTCCTTCATAACCCTTTTACCTTTCCATAGTCACTCATCTCTGTGACAGCACTGTTGAAATGCGCAGAAGTTTTGGCTTTATGCATTACGAAATGGATGAATTGCTTCAAGAAAAAGTCATTATGTGAGGTGGCAATGATTTGACCCTGGAGTGTTGAAAGAACAGGAGACAAAGAGTGATTGAGGCCAATAAATGAATACACAAACCATGCTATTTCACTTAGCATGATTTCTTTATGTCGTCGTTTACTGTTGTAATGTCGGATTGTGTAATTAGACAATTGCGTTTTCATTGTGCCAGAGGGAGAGGGAGGGGGAGAAAGCAAAAAGCAGAGTTTGTTGAGGACAATAGCTCAACTGAAACAGGGCCATATGAGGTCTGTTGATTCTGTATTTACCTCATGCTCTGGCTACACTGCATTTATTCAGCTATTTTACTTAGAAATTCTAGAGTAAGCCAAATGTAAAGTCAGAACATGTCTCTGTGGAATGAGACCGATGAAAAAAGCTCCCTTTATGTAAACACACACCAGGAATGGGCTATTCCTTTGTGTACTTGATCTGTCTTTTCCCCTGTTAACTACGTGCATCGTGGACGCTTTCCTCCAAAGAGACTTAAGTATAGTATGTATTGGGCTTTAAATCTGAGCCAAGTTAGAGTTCTCGATGATTGAGGATGGGAAGCCTTGTTAGTGTGGAAAGAATGAGTCATCCATCATCTGTCTGTTACGTCGGGTTGCCCCCGGTGGTGCAGAGTTGAGTCGACCCCACCTCACGTCATCGAAGCGGCGATGATGTCAGAGCTGTCACTGTTCTACTCTCCCATCAGCACCCACTTACAAAGCCCTTCGTATCAGCGCTCTCAGGGCAGCGTGGATTAGAATAATAGCACTGAGTTAAGTGTATTACACTCACTTCGTCCCTTGTCTCTACAGCCCTTTTTTCATTACTATTTTACATTTTAGTCCTCAGCTGTCACTCTTTCTTTACACTAACGTTTTGGCCAACGGTTTGCATATTAAAAGAGCCATAAGTTGTACTGAATGAAGCAAATGAAGAACTTATGGTTTCCAAGATATCTTAAAGCATGATGTGTTCCTGAAAATCCATTCTCAACACTTTTTTTCTTCCTCAAATATTCATTTCAGTACTTATTTTGTACTGTTCAACGTCATTTGAATTCTCAGACACAGAGTTCTTATGAAATCGCCCGAACAGCAGTTTGTAAAAGACACAGTTTTCAAACATTTATTTCACAGACATGTTGTTTGTCATTTCACAGGAGCAACGTCTTTCTTGTTTTGAACGATACAGCATTAAAAGCCCTCTGAGTTAGACAGTACTCATGAATGAGTCAGTGCGTTACCCAAACATCTGAAGAAATGACCACCCACATGCTGTTGCGGAAAATGACGCAGATGTGCTCTTAAGCAACTTTATTCTTCTTCTCATGTGTATGAGATGATAATCCTGGGTAACTCATCGCATGAATTCTGTGAAAGCAATGACTCATCACTGGATAAATTACAATGGTTATGTAACAACTGTATTTTCTCATCATGTTTACCTTTCCTATGAAATGCATTCTCAGTATGAAATGATTAATTATCATTACTGTGGATATGAACAACTTCGTTACGAAGACAAACTGGGAGATACAGTTGTTTGCGTCAAAAGGTCGCTCAAAGATTTCTGGTCTTTGTTTATCTTTATCCCTTCATGGAAAGTTTCCAGTTCTTTACTGCAAGTTCTCGTAACACTTCTCTGATTCTCTGATTGAACAAACAATGGAATTCCTAGAATTGTATCCAAAGACGTGTTGGCCCAGTGTTGTCTTGAAAACTTTCTTGTGGTTATTGAGGCAATACTGCCCTCTTTCTGCACAATGATGTAAAACCTTTTTAGACTGATCAATTGTTTTATTTTTTTAGTGAATGTTACTAGACTGTAACACCCTGTTTCTAAATTTGATGGTACTGTCACATTTATCATGTAATTTCACTACTAAGTCAGGCTACAATAACTGCAATAAGCTGTGATGCAACTTTTCTTTTTTTCTTTTTTTTCTTTTTTTTTTTTTTACAATCAGGCCTTAGAAATATTTGACAAAAAAACAGGTATGTGTGCCATCACAACTGTTTCACTTAAAGTTTTGTAAATTTCATAATCTTCCATATAAAGCTACTCTGTTTTCAACTTAAGCACTTTTTCTAGAGCTACCAAATCCTAGATAATTCAGCAACACACCTGCACTCATGTGTAGTTGTATGTAAAAATATAATGTCTTGTATCTCTCGTACCCTTTAGTATCTTTTTCATTTTGCATGCTGCTTCTCCTTTATTTACCCCAATAGTCCGTCTGCCTATTATGTGGACATAAGCAGTTCATAATCAAATCAAATCAAATTTTATTTATATAGCGCCAAATCATAACAAAAGTTATCTCATGACACTTTACACATAGAGTTGGTCAAAACCAGACTCTAAGCCAGTTTACAGAAACCCAACAGAATCCTCCAGGAGCAAACACTTGTGACTAGTGACAGCAGCGAGGAAAAACTTCCCTTTAACAGGCAGAAACCTTGAGGAGACCCAGACTCCTGGAGGATGGCCATCTGCCTTGACCACTTGGGGTTAAAGAGAGAGAGTAAAGGAAGAGAAAAAGAGAGAGCGATCTATCGCTCTCTCTTTTTAGAGAGAGATAGAGAGAGACTGGGGGAGAGGGGGGGAAGGGGGAATAATATGTTTCATTTTCAACAATCAGGTTTAATATATGCCTCTGTCTTGTACACCTCCAGGCCTTGAAAGAAGTAAACATTAAAATAATTAGATAAAGAGAATAAGTAAATATTCATTTGGAGATAAATGAAAAAAAAAGTAAATGAAAAATGAAGGCAGTCGCTATTCTTAAACTGCACATAATATATAATAAAACTATAATAAAACTATTCTCATATAAAATAACTAGAGTATTTAGTACGTTTTTAATGTGGCTTGCAATCCCAAAACAGTGTACAGTAAGGCACTGCAAAAACAGCACAGACTGAAACCACAAATTCTCAAAGAAAATCAAACTGTCTCTTATTAAGCCAAAAAAAAAAAAAATTCATAGGGGTAAACGCAGTTGGTTTGGCTCGATTCTTAAAATCATAATAAAATATACACTGCCCGGCTAAAAAAGAAAAAGTTACACATGCAATATTTCACAGCACCACCTTAAGATTTGATTACAGGAGACATTCACTGTGACATTTTTTTTTTGGACACATAATGCTTATGTAGTGTCACAATAAGGTTCATAATATTTTTTCCGTACATAGTTACATTAATTTTTGATTTTTGATGGTGGAGAATCAGACCGCTGCATCAAGTCTTTATCACATCTCAAATCTGAGTGGACTTCATGGTGGAAAGCATTATGTGGCAAAAAAGATGTCACAGTGAATGTCTCCTGTAATTAAAACCAAAAGTTGTGCAGTCAAATATTGCATGTGCAACTTTTTTTTTGGTTGGGCAGTGTATATTGTGTGGCCACTGAAAAACTGAACAAAAAGTCAATGTTAAGCAAGCTGTGCATATTACAAGCTACACCAGTGACATCTAGTGATGAAGTAGCATCTTGCAACCAGTTGAATATGTTGTTTTCAGTCTGTTTCAGTTTCACCCCTCACTCTTATTTTATCTTGGTTCCGAAAAACCAACATTGCGATGGCCATCTTGAGCATCTCGAAGGTTCAGAACAGTTGAACACAAACCAGTGAGTTTTATCGCATCAAGGTCATCCACTATTTGAAACAAGTTAACTGTTTTTTTAAGATGAGACTTCTTTTCTAATGAAAAACATACTTGACAAGATCTTTTCAGAAGTCTTTAGAAGGTTTGGCTTTTTTACTTTCTTCAAATGCCTTTTCTGAAGGGTAGGGTTTATTTTGTGTCTGCTGGTGTTAAAAGGCTTGAGTGTTGCTAACCTTAAATTTGTCGCTGTGGAGGGATGACACTGGTGTGTTTTAACCAGATGTGTTGGGAAGTGAAGATATAAAAGCTGCTGAATAAAAGCATCTGGCATCCATTTCTCAGAGCTGATCCACACCACAGACACAGCAGATGAACAGCCTGGCCTTTAAAGCTCAGGCTTCCTAAACACTATCTGCATCAGCTTCATGTCGATGTATGTGTCAAGGCCCAAAACGGAATCTGGCCCGATTCAGAATCGGGCCGGCCCAGAATGGAATTCTATTCTAGGCCGGCCTAGAATGGAATCCTGCTGCTATAATGTTATTTTTATACCATGTTTAATGCAAATGATCTAAATTATTACAAAAATCAATACATGGAATTTGCAAATATGTGAAAAAAAAATGAAACAAACAACATTTTAATTGTAAACTATATACACTTTATTTACAAATAGAACCTAGTGGTACTCCCCACCAATATATGGTACAGTGAAATCGACTGAAATTGACAATAGCTACTCAAGGTATGCAAGACTGAAAATGTAAAATTATGACAAATTATGGAATTATGGATCATTGGCATTAAACATGGTATAAAAATAACATTATAGCAGCAGGATTCCATTCTAGGCCAGCCTAGAATAGAATTCCATTCTGGGCCGGCCCGATTCTGAATCGGGCCAGATTCCGTTTTGGGCCTCGACATATGCATCATATGTGGCTGTCTGTGTGCACTATTCGCTGTGTTGTTTTTATTAACCCATAAAGACCCAAAGATCCACTGGCGACCAAAAGCACCTACTGATCTAAACTATTTAATACCTGTTGATCCACTAATCCTATCAATATAGGTAAATAATTGGTGTAAAATACAGTTTACCATCTGTTCATGGTCATCAGATATGACCCATTTGGACGTTCAGAGGCTCCATAGTGAACATGGAAACACTGTCATCTTCTACAACAACGATTCACCAGTAAAACCCATGGAGTTTGACAAATGACAGTGGATGGGGACACTTGGTTTATGTTCAGTTAATGAAAGATTTGACTGAAAAAGTCACTTTTCCCTCAGTTTTCTCTGTTTCTAATAAATAAACCTCAACTTTAATCTGGGCTTTAATGAAAATCTACATGATCAATGGATTCAATAAAGGAAAATACCTGACTTACACTGAAAAAAATGCAAAATAAAGAAAAAAATATTGCAATAAATAGTAATAGATCAATTAGGAAATGTTAAATAGAGAGAAAAAAAATTGGGAACTGACATAAAAGTAGCACTGGGTTTTTATTGGGTTAAACCAATCTGAAACTCGAAGCAAATGGTAACATCTGACGTTTTGAATTTGCATTCAGAATTGTTGGGGAAGCCATTGAAAAAGGTCTACTGTGTCTGCAGTTGTGGGAAGGTGACAACTCCAGCCAATTTACACTGGGACATCTGAGCCCGGAAGGTCAGAGTGAAAGTCCTTTCCCTCTTGGCAGAGCTGGGGATGCTAACAGATGGTACTTAGACCGCCTAAGCTCTGTGCTTCTGTCTGATTAGAAACTGAACTCTCTTGAGTAAACATGATCACAGGTCAACGGGGGAAAGTTTTCCTTGTATTTCCCGTCATGGCATCATGGACTTCTTTCTTCCATTATCTATATGGTCTGTTTCATTTTAAAAACAGGCTTTTCCACTGTTACATTTGCAGATGAAAAACCTTTAGAGTGCAGAACAACTGAATTTTTTATGCAAAATTTTATTCAAATTCATCTCCTTTGAAATGGCAATCCTGATTAATAGATCAAAAAATTAGGTGACTTATGACAACACGAAACTGAAAGTGATTCAAGCAACTACTTTGTTTTATTTACCTCCTGGATAAAATGCAAAAATGTATTTAACACAATACAAATTAGCTTTAGAAGATATGGAAAGCATTCAAGCAGAAACTATCAGTGCAATGGTACACTAGTCTGTACCACCTCTAGATCTACACATTGTATATCCTATTTGCATTATTGAAGACGACAGAATGGCTGTCCTCAGTTGTTTTCTAATGTCCTCATTTGTTTTCCTTTGATGTTTGCCCGTTGATCTGACCAGACTCCCAGCGCTGCCACAGAGCAGCTTTCTGTCCTCCTGCCCACTGAAGTTTTGGCTCCTGCTGTGAGATGCAACAGAGGGAAAAAAAGGATTTAGAGGAGATTAGCTCCTTTTACTTCATCCTCTTTCAGAATGAACTTCTACCTGCAAGCATTTACCAATTTGTGCAAAAAAAGATAATCAAAGTTAATGTCACTTTTAGCCATGAGGACAGTATAGCAAAATACAGAAAGACAGAATTTAGCAAATAATTTTCCTTTGGCTCCTGCCAAACAAAAGTCATTTCAAACAAAAGTCATTTCAGACATGCATAAACAAGTCATTTCAGACATGCATAAAATTTTTTCATGGTTTACATGCCTGAACAAGTGCTTGGGTTGAGTCCAACTACCAGCTTTCTCAGAAATCTTACTCCACCTTTTACTAACAATGCAGATGCAGGTAGCAAAAACCAGAAAAACAACCATTGTATTTAATGAAAAATGACACATCACCTGAGTCTGCTCAGATTTCACCTGGTCTTTTTTTGAGGGCGGTGGCCAAACTCGTTCAAGTTTCCTCCAGGACTGATGCCTGACATCTGATGGACACAGAGGAGAAAAACATGAAATGATGGGATTCAATTTTGGCCAGGAGTTGACCATTTAACAATTAGAGTTTCATACCCTCAGTGTCTGGAATAAGCCTCTTTATCATTATCTGATGAGATCATTGAGTAGCACTTTTGAGAAAGGTAGCTTGAAAACTAGAAGCTTTGATGCTACACGAGTCTAAACTTGCCCACTATTCTATGCTTGGATGTTATGTTTTCTGTTTCAAACTGATACTGAGATGTCTTTAGTGCTGATATTACAGTGAATGTGGGTTGTACATTACTGTGTTGCATCATGGACAGTTAGATCAAAATGTTACAGCTTATTTGACCTAATGGCTCATTTCCCTCATTTAGCCCAACTGCAGAAACATTAAGTTGCTGTCGCATGTTCATCGCTTCGTTTTCAGTTTGAGTCAACTCACATAGGATTATTCAGCTGCACTGGCTGGAAATACTAACATGCTACTTCATGACGCACTGACTATATGCACTGTTTTCTCAGCTTCACCCAAATTCCCTTGGTGGTCATAAAAAGAACAAAACAACATAAGAATGCACAGAAAATACAACAAATGTTCTTACCTCAGTGTTCCATATCAACCCTCTGACCTAATTTGCATTGAGACAATGTTAGGGCAGAGCTTGAACAGCCCCTAGGTTGACCTAGAGTTCACATAGAAGCTGTTACGTTGTCACTCTGCCCACTACCATCTGCTGACTGAGATCAGACCACTGTCACAAAGATGTGTTCTTTACAGACGCTGGCAGGGTGGCGGCTAAGTTGTCTATAAGACTGCCTGGATAACACCATGTGATGCTAATGTAGAGAGACATCCATTAAGGTGTGCAAAGTGAGTGTCAAAAGGCTCAGATGAGGAATGAATAAAGACCTAAGTGACTCCTTTGTTAACTTGTTACTGCAGGGATTTCATAAACATTTTAACGTTGTCGACTTTTTTTCTTTTTCTGTTAAATAGTTCCATAAACTGACTGCTGCGATGTGTTCATGTCTGTTCGGCACCAATAGCAAGCAATTTACTCTGGTACTGTATCTAAGTACAATTTTAACACATTTACACTTTATTTCCAATGTATTACTTTATTTTAGCATTTCAGTGTAAGGGAAATACTCTCTTCTTCACTACATTTATTTAACAATAAAAATTACTTTTTTGATGAAGATTGTGCACAGCTGATAATGTGAGATGCTTTTAAAATCCAACACATTATTAAAGATTAAAACACCGATTTTTGGCCTCTTGTATTTTACGGGTAATACTATGTGGTTACGCTCACACTTGAGATGTTTACAGCTCCAGGAAATGGTGGTTATTTCCTCGAAACTTGTCAAGTAGTTTCATTTTGGTGAACTTTAAAATGATCTAATATCTCACAAAAAACAAATATTAGTGATGCTGCCCTTTCTCATTAGTTATCTGTTAAGCTAACATCTCCAACAACAGCGTACATCATCAAATAAAATAAAAAATACTATAGATAGTGTTTAACCTGACACAGTTAGGTTGTCATACCTCTGGTTAGGTTTAGCTGACATAAATATTTCTTTATACTTACACTTATACATACAATCGGAGTGGTTGACAGACTACTGTAAGGTATGTAAATATTGGTCGTTTAAGTCCTCATCACTTATCACCCCATATTGTTATTTCTGTATTAAGGTTGGGCTTTAGCTTTTGGATTTATTTGGTGTCCTTCCGTATGAAACTGAATGCAAAGTAGGTGAAACCAGCGCCACTTCCAGCCACAACAACAGTAACATGCTGTAACAACGCTGATGCACACTACTTTTATTTCAGTACATACAGGGTGTCCACAAAGTCTCTTTACAATTTAAAAAATTTATTACAAAAGAAATTGATATGATATGCTCATCTGATTTGTTCTGTGCACTCTGTGGTTTTCAAAGTTTTCAATCATATTGTGGAATCATGTGCAATTGAATCATTGGTCCATTTTTCTTCAATGAGAGATCAATTACTACAAATGTTTACCTTTACCTTTTGACTGAACATGTGGCACCACAACTGAATGACCTCCAACCAACGATCATTTTCCAGCAAGATGGTGCACCACCACATTGGAGACTGCATGTTGGTGGGTTCCTAAATCAAACATTTCCAGACCAGTGGATTGGAGGGGATAGCCCAGTTCCCTGGCCACCTCGTTCATCAGATATCACTGCCCTGGATTTCTTTCTTCGAGGTTATGCTACAGATATTGCGTATTGAACAAAGATACGGGACATCAACGACCTGAAGCAAAAGATCACTGATGCCGTTGCCACCATTGATGAGGCTATGCTACAGCCAACATGGCAAGAAATCCAGTACTGTCTTGATGTGCTTCATGCAACTAATGGTGCCCATAGAGAGGTGTGTTAAATGAGGCAAAAAAAAAAAAAAAAACCCTTCAAAATCTACTTTTCATTTTGTAATAATTTCCACAGATTTGTCTATTCATTTGCTGTTGTAATACATTTGTTGAATTGTAAATAGACTTTATGGACAGCCTGTACTTTATGCTGCTGTAATTACTGTACTTTTTCTTAGGATTTTTCATGCAGGTGTATTACATTCACTGGAGTATTTTTACATCATTCTAATGGTGCTTTTACTTCAGTCAAGGACCTAAATGGTTTGTTCCCTACTGTTGTAATGTCTATAGATCATGTGTCATACGTGCTTGTGCTGTATGTCTGGTTACATTCCTCATGACTCAGACTGCAGACTAACCTGGTACCGATGTGAATGTCAGCTTTTCTTCATCTTCAGATTTCTGCCAGTTTTCTCCATACAGTGTTTTTCTCTGTCGGCGCAGCTCCTCTTCTCTTTTCTTTGCCTCCCTTATGTCCCTCTCTACCTCTGGCTGTAGAGACAGGGCTGGACGCAACTTAAAGAATGGGTTCTGTTTGAGGATGGGAGACTCTACTCTGGTGTTTTCATTCTGTGTGTTTCTCTTTGCGTCCACAGCTGTAGAGTCATCAGCATTGATGGAGTCCATGCTTCTGTACAGACGCATGTGTTTTTCTTGTTTCGGGTAAGGATATAAACGTGTTTTGTCTCGGGAGCCCCCATTTGGGCTCTTTGATCTGAGGTTTTCCAGACTTTTCTGTCTCTCTGCAGTTACAGATTTATACAGGCGGAGAGAATGTGCTCTTGAAACAGGGCAACTTTTGAGTGAAAACGTCTCTAAACTCTGTGTGCGCTCAAGCACAGATGGATAAAAAAGACCTTTTATTCCTAAAGAGGGAGGCTTTCTGTGCCTTGTTGGACCCTCTGTGTTGTCCTGATGGAAAGCTTCAAACAGCAGTTTAGTATCCTTTAAATGGCGAGTTTCACCTTTGCTGTAGCTCCCTGGGATCTTCCCCTGGTTGACCAGCACAAGTTCCTTCTGAATCTCTTTACTTATCTCCTTCTGCATCTTCTGCTCTGAGAACTGCCAGTTCTTTTGGAGCCCTTCGGTGGGAAGTGGTTCAAGTGAGATATTACTCTTGAAGGGAATCTCTAATACATCGGGATTTTCTGCCAGATTGAATGTTCCCTCAGCTCTCTGCAGGTTCTGCTTCCTCTGGGTCACCTCATGGAGCTGCCTCTCCATTGATGTCTCAGCTGCTGAGAATCGGTGGCAGGTTAAGAAGGGAATGTGGGTGAAAGACGCGTCAGTAGTGTTGATTGAGGGTAAGTCTGCAGACATCCATTTGTCACTTTGCTCACTATAAGACTTGTTGTCAGTGCTGTTGTCCTCTAGCTGTGCTGTGGATGAAGACGTCTTTGCTTTTGTTTCTTGGTCTTTACTGTCATCATCTATAACATCTTTCACTTTCAAGATTGTCTTTTCTGCCTTAACATTCACAGCATTAACCCTATTTTCTTCCTTTGCATTTTCCCCTGCCAGATCCCATCCTTCTGTCAAATTAATTACAATCTTTTGCTCTATTCTGACTTCTTTGACAACCTGCTGAGTAAACTTGCTCTCTGGCAAATGTGTGTCTTGTCGTTGTTGCACAAGCTGCAGACGTTGAAGCAGTTGCTCGCCTTGTTGGATACCCGTTGCTATCTTGCTGCTTTCACATCCCTGTGGTCCCTCGGCATCTTGTTGCTCATTTAGTTCCTTTTGCTCATCAGAGTGAGCCAAAGGTTCTGAGATGTGGCATTGGGATTCTGGTGTTTGACTAGTGCTGCACGATGTCCTCACCCAGTCATACCTTGTGATGTTATAGTTAAAAGACGTGGTGTCAACATGTTCTTGATTGTCACTGGATACTGTTTGTTGTATTTCAGACACTGGTGACTTATTTGCTGTTGCATCTGTCTGATTTTGGTTGCACTGGTAAAGCTCTGGTGGCCTACAGGACTCAAAATCATTATCATTCACACTGTAGCCAGACAATGTTGAAATAGGTCTCTTCAAACTGTGACAGTCATCTGTTTCTTTTGAGCCCATGTCCTCAAGAGGATGAATGTCCTTCAGCTTTTCCACAGATTCAATGGATTTTCTTTTTTCTTTTTTCTCTACTTCAATATCAAAATGTTTTTCATTTTCAGGGTTTAGATATTTCTCTGTCTTCACATCACTTTCCCTCTGGCTTTCCTGTTCTTTGCTCAAAATTACAAGACCTTCAAGTTCCTTTTTCAATCCTTTGTCTCCTGTTGTGATATCCTGATCAAGTACTGCTGGTGTTTCCACAGCCTCCATTGAAGTTTGGTCCTGTCCTGTTGGTTGAGTGGATTCTTCGTTGTTGTTGTTTGTGCAGCCTTTAGAAGCCTCTGATGTGCCGTCTAATACTTCATCAACATCATTCTGTGCGTCCATTAACTCCCTCTCTGCACAATGCCAGTCTAAGTAGTCTGGATTAGCTTTAGCCTCTGTGCCTTCAGGTGACCCATTTGAAAGGGTCACACTGGAATTATTGACTGTCGCACCACTGCTGTCCCCCTGTGGTAACAAGGTGTCAATGCAGGATGGTGTAGCGAGACGAGGCAAAGATGATGGGATGAAGACATCATCCGCACCCTCATCCTCCATTACACTGTAGTACCTTGTGACTAAAGCAGGTGGGACAGGGAGGACAACTTTTGTTTCATCTTGGGGTCTGTCATCAGAGGTTACCACTTGACTGCCATCTGTTGTCTTTGTCACAGGGTTCATCTTCATCCACGGTCCACCATCATCCCGGGACATCCTGGGACCTTGAGGGCTTTGTATGAGATCCTTTAACTTCACGGTGACAAGATTTTAATCACTTGAGGTATTTTTTAGCTTTTCATTATGTCGCCACTTGGCTTCAGATAAAGAACACAAGACAAAATAAGGTTGATTAACAATGGAGATCATTCTGCCTCAATTAATGAACTGAACCAAGAGGAGCAGATGATGAGCAATTAGTAAAATTAAATTTTACAAAAACAAGCTGTTTTTTAAGATAAAGATTATAAATCTGGCACAATTGAGGCATGATTTGGGAACCACTAAATTATCGTATTTGGCTGAGAACTATGTTTACGAGTTTAACAAAACCTTGAGTGAGGCAGATGGAAGATTTGTGCAGGATTACAATATTATTTATCAGACATTTTCACTCTATGTCTGTGCTGACTGCTACAACTGTTGAGGGAATTGTTAAAAATGAGGTGCTTTTCTATTCGTCTCACTCTATACAATCATGTTCTCGTTCCTGTGCAGACAGATTTTCAACTCAAATTAATTTAGGGATGTGTAAAATGTTAGCCTATATATCATAAAGGTTAATATATTTTAAGTATAATATTTTATGGTGCTAATTCTCCAATAAATCTCAAATATACTGTAAAACTACCACAGAATTAGTTGATGAAAACTAAGACTAGAGCTGGAGTTCTGTGCAAATATTAAATGGCATTGGTACGATTTCTGCATTACAGTATTAGATTTATAGATTTCTACCTATGATTTTTAAAGATGCATATATTAAAGTCTTCTGCTGCCTGTAATGAGCATGAATACACCAAAAAAATAGCTTGCTTCAAACCACAAACACTTGCATATAAATGAAATAAAAACACTCAATAAGGAATTATCAGAAATGGAATGGCTCGTGTGGTTAATTCCTCCCATACAGTGAAGAGTGGCAAAGATTAGCATCTTAGATGTTATCAACTAAACTGTGTATCTCATGACAAAAAAGACAGTTGAAGATGTAATCTGGCATTCTGAGAAATGCTAATAAAAACTGAAATTACAAATGAAGACAAGTTTCCTAAAAGGTAAGGTAAAGGCACATACAATCTTTTTCTACAGTTCAAACCTGGTGTTATAAAGGTCTTATTTAAGAATGAAATTACACTCACTAATGTGTTACAAATATACACATCCACGCCTTTGAAGTATTTAAATACAAATGACATCTTATTTTTTTCTTTCCAGCAAAATACAAATTAGAAAATTCTGTAAAAGTAAATAGATATGATGTTAAAATTCATTTAATTCAGATACTGCCATCTTTGTAAGTAACAATGCTGACAAAAATCCAAAACCTCTTGAGGCGGCCCCTGTCTCAAAATTTTTTCATGGGTTGGAGTTGCTCTGTTGTTTCTGTGACTTTTCTCTTCCACTGTGACCTAGCACAGCCAATTCTGCTGACAAAGGCAACCACTAATCGGCTTTCCACTCCGTGTTTTGGTGCACACACAATGTAAAGGAACTCCCTGCCTTGTCAGCCAAAGAGTCTCATTAGTTTCAGTTTGTTTTCTGATTTTCCATGATAGTGTCTGCTGTAAGAGACTGAGCCCATCTGATAATCAATGATTTGTAACATGATCAGCCCTGTAACAACAATCCCTCATGTTTGTTCTCAGAGTATGACCTGTCTTGTGTATGGTTCATCATAGAAAACCTGGATAATCTGTTAAATCTCATTGTATGGTATTTCAACATACTGTATGATGGCCTTAATAGACATATTGCTCCTGTATAATCTGGTTTGCCGCGCGGCAGGGTTAAATCTGAGTCTATATTTACACCTTCATTCAGGGGCTTAATGTCAGCTCCAGTACAGTTAGGGATTATCAACAGCAGCTCCAGCTCAAGCGACAGGACATATTAATTGCGTGGGTGTCAAACTTATTTTAGTTCAGAGGCCACATTCAGCCCAACATGATCTGAAGTCGGCCAGACCAGTAAAATAATAATAAGATAATACATAATGTCACCTTCAAACTTTTCTCTATGTTTTAGAGTGAAAAAAGTAAAATTACATATTGAAAATATTTAGTCTACATATTATCCTTTAAAAAATGTGAATAACATGAAAAACTATGAACAAAATGAAATTTATTTTTTAAAAAATAAGAGCAATTTTAATAATTTTATGCCTCATCTCCTCATTTACACATGTACAACTTACAGATCACAGTGAATCTACAAAGACAGAAGGCAGAATATTGGTAAAATTTCACTTACTTCTCTTAAGACTTTTCAAGTTGTTTAAATTTGTTCAGGTTATTCACATGTTTTATGAAAGGATAGTTTGTAAATGTAAACTTTTTCATGTAATGTTACTTTTTTTTTACACTAAAACAAAGAGAACATTTTGGAGTTATCAGTATTTATAGGTTATTATAATAGTATTTTACTGACTAAGCCACTTGTGATTGAATTGGGCTGAATGTGGCCCCTGAACTATTATCTTCAGTGTAATCTTTGCATTTCACAAATTTATCCCAGGGGCTGGATTTGACCCTTTGGTGGGCCAGTTTTGGGCCCGCCGGCCATATATTTGACACCTCTGTATTAATGTATCTTGATGAGCTTAAACTGTTTATACCAACCTTAATATAACACAATGTAGATATCAAATTGCAAAAAATGTTATTATATGTACCGTTAAAAATGCGATTTTATGGTTCCACTATCAAATACTTTTGCACGGACTGTTACGACTGTAGTAAACAAAAATGCCATGGTATCATTCTACACTAGTATTCTAGGAAACATGACGTTCAGATAACTATGACATTAACATTTTCAAGTACATGTTGATGCATTTGATATTGAAACATTCCAAGAAACTCACCTGATGGTCACGGTGCAGTCATCTTCTGTGTATGATCATACCAGCCTCCATGGAAATGCTAAATGATCCATCTGATGATCCTCCCGATCTGCTTATCAACTGTACCTTCCTGTCCTCATGTGTCATGTGAGTCACACCCATACAGTCCCCTTCTTTAATTCACAGTATAGCGTGGTATGACCCATAGGATTATATCTAACATCATTTGCCTGCTGAGCTATAGTACACATGTGACTGGTTACAAGATGAATTAGGACTGGGAGATAATATTATAATAAATAGTGATTAAATATATATTTTTTTATCTTTCAAGTTTAGGTTTTAGATTTGATTTCCATTCTCAACTAAAGCACACAATAAGATTCATGCAGTTAATTACTGTATATTTTGATGTAGAAGAAACAATGTATGATTTCTGAATATAACTGAATGTTTGCCTTTAGATTTCTAAAATGTTCCTCTGCTTGGTGAGTGTTTGTGATGTTCTGACCTAGAACGAGAGTTTAACACCATCAATAACCCTGTTCAACTTTCACTCAGGAACTTAAAGCCTAAAGAAACAATGATTTGATGTTAATTGGGATGATTATCGTTTGCATGCATTAGTTGTGAGTGTTGTGTTAGTACCCTGCCCCCCGAAGGGGAGGCAAGGAGTAATTTTTTGGTTTATTTGTTTAGTTTGTTTGTTAATGCTCTAGCAGCAAAACTATTTGTTGAATTCATACCAAATTGGGTTTATAGATTGCCGCTGACCCAGGATAGATGTGGTTACATTTTGGGAAAAGTAGGTCAAAGTTACATTTTTCAATGATTTTTTTCAATCTTTTTTCTTCTCCCATTTACTTATAGTAGGTGAAATTTCAAATGTACATAAAATCATCAGTTTTGTTTCAGTTTACTTCAAACTTGGCACATATTTTGAGGCAATTGATATGCTGACATCAGCACATGCATAGACATGATGACATCAGCTGGATCAATGCCAAAATAAGCTAAAATACATGCGAGAGGCGGGGTTTGCTTTGCCTGGTACCACTTGTTTTAGGTTCAGTTCAGTTCAAGATCAAAGAAATATGACATAGTGAACTCAATAGTGTTTTGATTTTAATTTCAGAGAGCACTATTAAAAGAACTTTGTTTTCTTTACCAAATTACAATAATAGTCATAATAAAACATTTGCAGATAGGAATAGGAGAATGTTAGTAGAAATACTCAACAGTTCAAAATCCTCCAGGGCTTTTCCACCCATTTAAGAAAAGAGAAAATGTATATTAGAATAGATTAATACAGAATTTTAGGAATCAGGTTATAATTAGTGTTATTGAAATATTTGCCCAAAACTGTAAAAGATGCCTCGTTGGCTCTTCTATTCAGAGAAAATGTTAGCTACTTGAGGTTGAAACAAGGAGTTATCTGTCAAGTATCCTCGGGAGCGCAGTGTGAAATTCTTAGCTTTTTCCACCAGGGGGAGGAAGTGTTATTTAATTTTCTCTGAGCTTCTGTAAAAGATATTTCACATAATAAATGTCTCTCCCTCTGGCACCATGGAGTAGTGGTGGGTTCTCAGAGGCGAAACAGCATTCTTGAATCGATGTGGAGTAAACTGACCATCTGACATCAGGATCCTGAGCTTTGGCAGTGAGGTGATTGTTATTAAATCAACTCCAGGATCCGACAGCAATCCTATTTCAGGACCTTTGAGAGGTGTCTGTGCGTGGAATGGTCTCAACCAGTCAGTACGGCAGCATTCAGAATCTAATAGAAGCCAAAGGGGTATGAATATAACAGAATATATAATTAAAGATGGTGATAGTTGAGGGAGAACCTTTCTCTTCACTAGTTTCTTCACATGACAGAGCAACATTGACACGTCTTGTGCTTGGATGAGACCTCTCCCTCTGCTCGACTGGCTGAAGATGAATTATGCAGCTCCTTTTCACCTTCAACTCCCGGGACTTTAACCTGTGCTCCATTTCCATCCAGAGGAACGTTCTGAAATACTTTGTCTTGGGAGTCTTTCTCCACTTTTTGGTCTCTGGCCTCTGCTTCATCTAAAGTTGGCTGTAGCGAAGGACATGTTTCACTTCCTAAAATGATTTCCTCTCCTTCATCTGTGATTATGACTCGTTCTGCCATCAGCATTCCTTCATGGTCCTCTTGTCCCTCGCACACATCTGTACTGTGGCCACTTGTGGCATCTGTGTATCCCAGGAACACAAGGGTTACAGGACCTTCATCCAACATTTGATCGTCTATATTTTCTACTTCTCCTGCAATGTCTCTAACCACTGTCATGCTTCTGTCCTCTTCTTCGTCCATCACATTCACCACATTTACAGCAGAGTCCTCCTGTCCCAGTGTAGCTTCCACATCGTCACTTTTAAAGCTGTTCTCTTTTGACACGGCAGGATGGTTAGAAATAGATGGGATCTTTCCCTCCGGAGCATTGCTGGCCTCTACATGTTCTATCTTTATCTCTGGCTTGTCCGGTGTGACTGTGACCTCATCCAGCAGCACTTTCATCCCAACCCCATCGATGACGCTCAAGATCTGCCCAAGCTCTTCAATTGAGGGATGCCCCATGGACCCACTGATGGTGTGAATACTCTTCCTGCCATCGTCAAAGACTGTGGGGGCCATTGGAGCACCAGCTGGTGTGGACAAGGGGGCCACCGACTTGACGGTGGTGGCACCTGTCTGTGGGTCTTTCTCCACCTGCACTGCCAACATTCCCAGGACTGAAATACAAAGTGCACAAACATATAGAATACAACAAAATGTTAAG
Organism: Sphaeramia orbicularis; assembly: GCF_902148855.1. Lineage (NCBI taxonomy): Eukaryota > Metazoa > Chordata > Actinopteri > Kurtiformes > Apogonidae > Sphaeramia > Sphaeramia orbicularis. The sequence goes on from NC_043964.1 coordinate 44,980,311, forward strand.
CCAAATGTAGTTAAATGCAAAAGTTATCTAAAAATATTATAATTTTCGCAGTGAAGGTGCTACTTTTAAATGTGTCACATCCCTTAAAGATAGGTCTGGGTGATAGTGAGAGGTGAGAGCTTCCAATGTAAATTATTTTATCATTACTTTTTGCGACATATAGGATCTGGTACAACATGCAATACAGGAAAGCACAATGAGGAAAATGCAGCACTATTTTGCCCCACATCCACAGCCCTCAAGCATGAAAAAGGAACGAACAGTAGTAACAAAGTGGGCTAAATATAACATTGTTCTCAGGTCTCAGGGCCTGAGGTGAGATCATTCACCTCAGTCCCATCATTAAGTCATACCCTAAAGGCCAAACTTGGACAGAGCAGCATTAAATAAAATGGTCAGAGGCTACAGCAAATAATGGAAGCACTTCATTTTGCCTACGAGCATCAGCCAAATCATATATTTATCTTTTTAAGGTAGTAAACATTGTACTGCTAATGTCCATTGTTCCAGCAGTGCTAGGGCCCCAGAGGTTAGGATTAAACTATTTGCTAATGTTTCTGAATATTTTCCTCTTCAGGATCCAGTTAATTATTATTCTGTGACCTTTGGGTTTGCTTTCCTGGTTGTCATGGAAATATCCTGTTGTTGTTACACTGTCTGATGATAGGTGGTTATTTTATATATGGGGTCTCTTTGTGTGTGTGTGTGTGTGTGTGTGTGTGTGTGTGTGTGTGTGTGTGTGTGTGTGTGTGTGTGTGTGTGTGTGTGTGTAACCACATGTTATTGCACAACCTCATTACCATAGACAAATGAAATGCAGAGCTTGGACCTCTGTGCTACATACAGTTCTTTAAAGGTCCCATATATAGGATTTACAAGGATTTGTGCTGGACTGAGTGGACAAATGGAATATAATATTCATCATTATGTTTTCATTAGTTTATAATTACCAGATTTTTTAAGCATTTATTTTGTTACTTCAAACTTAGTTGTTGTAGTTGTACAGACGGGGCAGTTTCCCTTTCCTATGTCCACAGTGTTGTGTCACAAAACAGTCACCTTAACCCATAAAGACCCAGTGTTACTTTTGTGGCAGCTTCCAAATGCATTTTTATATCTATTTAACCTTTTGTTATAATATTATCCTCTGTATTTTGTATTTTTCAGTGAAAATCAGGTATTTTCCTGTATTTAATTTGCTGATCATGTAGATGTTCATTAAAGCCCAGAGTAAAGTTGAGGGTTATTATTTTACAAAACAGAGAAAACTAAAGAAAAAGTGACTTTTTGAGCAAGGATATTGATAATTGAAAGTATAAACAAGTGTCTCCACCCACTATTGTTTATCGAACTCCATGGGTTTTACTGATGAATCAATGCTGCATAAGATGACGTTTCCTCGTTCACTACGGAGCTTCTCAACATCCATATGGGTCATATCTGATGACCATGAAAAGATTCAGTTTAATTCACTTCAGTTTTATTTGCAGAGCCCCATATCACAACAAGGTTGCCTCAAAGGGCTTTACAGAATTGGTTGGATATGAAAACAAACAGCAGTCAAAGAAACAGCAGATGAAGGAAATGAATGACAACCTGCATTTGACACCAATGATATACATGTATTGAGATGATTAGTGGATCAATAGGTATTAAACAATAATGGGAGGACCCCAGGAAGAGTAGCTGATGTCCTGCATCAGCTAATGGGGATCCTATATCAGTTTATATCTACTGAATACTGTTTTATGAACATACAGTTTTGTTGTATTCCATGTGTTTATTCTCCTAACTCACCTGAGCGGCCGTCCTCCCCACTTTCATACATTCTTTGTGCCATCTTTATGGAACAGCAAATCTCAGCCTCTTCAATCACTACAGAGGAAAACACACAGTAAGAGTTTGTACTATAAATTCTACAGACATAAACCCCTATCAGTTTCCTAGAGCACCAAAGTGCTTACTATAGTATTTACTCAAATATCTGTGTCACAGTGTCCTGTTTTTAGTTTGTTATGTGCCAGATGGTCACAGTTTATGTCAGATGTTATAAGCTCGCATCCTTTCCACTTTTGTCTTCCATCCAATTCTCAAGTAGCTGTGTGATCTAGTCAGTATTTCAGTTTATTTGGGGTTATTTTTGGTATTGTCAGCAGCTTTCTGGTAGAAACCTTTGCCCTAATGATGTTCTCATACTCCAGAACAAATCAGAAGCGAGAGTTTAAGTTGTGTCATTACAGTCAAAGTTGAGCTGTGGCTCCATTCTGTCACTCTGATTTAAATGACTATTCTTCAGGCAAACACTTAGTTATGGTAAATTATCATCTGTCGAGAAAGAATGGATTGTAGGCAGGCATAGCCATCAGAGTGACAAAGAAGAGATAGAAGCTGATGGTAAGCTAATGGCAATTACACTACTGTTGACTTCAACTTCTTACCTTGTATGTCAGTGTCAGCCTGTGGGCAAAGAAAAGAGACAATTTTAAGTGTTCTTCGAGGTCATATGCTTAAAACAGTCACTGAGACCGCAACTCAATACATGCCCCCCATCCTCCTTTCTCAAGCCTTTGCCAGCTTGTGCCTTGCCATAAATATTTCAGTCATCAGTCATTTCAAGTCAGAGAGGCGACAAACCAAACACAGTCCTATTGTGTAAAGGCTGAGATTGTTTTACTCCACAACAATTTCAGCTCTGCTGGTGGCTCCTTCACACTGTTAGACAAGTTTTAGTTCCACCATACCCCAACATGTTAATATAAATGTCACATGTAGCAGTTGGTACAATGTTTCTGTTTTACACAGTTTGCACTTTATTGTTCGGAGAATATGTGCGATGTAATACAGGCTCATTGCAGCGACGGATACTGTTAAAATACTCATCTTTATTACCAAAAATGTGTTTTTAAAAAAGTGACTTTATTGTTAGAGTTATAACAAAATAATTTCACTTTTCATATTTTTATTTGGAAAATTATTGTCTCAGGGAGCAAACGTATTGAGATTATTTGAATTTTGAAAGAAAAACAATTTAAGTGGTTTTTAATTTGCACAACAAATTATTGAAAGAAAAGCAAAAAGAATGGTTATAATATTCATGTTTCTTTCAATGAAATTTGTCCCTCCAAGGGGGTCCCAACAGAAAAAGTCTGAACCACTGTTTTAAATGCAGATGAGATGCTGCTGACCAAGCTCCTTTCCTGTTGTTGTCATGGATACTCCATGGTCAGTTATTTCCACAGTGTCAGGATGGTTGTTGTTGTCCATGAGTACTAGCTGAAGGCATTGACTGTATAACTGTGACAAGTATACAGAAATCGAAGCCCAGTTATCAGTAAATATGTGCATATTTCTCCATTGAATGAGCATTTTAGTAGTTGTAACATATTTTTCAGTCCTGTTTTATTATGGACAGAATATCATGTTTCCTTTAAAGAGGAAGGGTTGAAATTCACCCACTGTAATGCTTGGTGTCTCCCAAAGATTTCATATTAATCAATTCAGAATCAGATTTCAAAGTCTTAACAGAGTCTTTAGTGCTGTGGTTATCAGCTGGCCTGACTTTGGAACCCACATTTTCTCATGGTCATCAAGTCAGAACCCACTTTGACAGACAAAAACACACCAATTGTACTCCCTTGTGCTTCACTGCAGGTCATATGCTGGACTTTAATTATTTTAAGTACAGAAATCCATGTTTACCATGTTTTGGTCACAAACAATTACATTCTCTTAATCTGCTACCTTTCAGTCTATTGCAGTGGTTCTTAACCTGGGTTCGATCGAACCCTAGGTGTTCGGTGAGTCAGTCTCAGGGGTTCGGCGGAGGTCAAGACACACACTCGACTCATTAGTCGGGTGTGTGTTGGGCTAGGTCTGTGTATGTAAACGAACGGCTTCGGAGACTCTTTCTCTGATTGACATCCAATATACACAGTGCATTGTTGTTGCTTATAGCACTACAACACATCCGGAAGTGTTTATAATCTCTTCCACTCGTCTGACGATGAATTATTTTCCACATCGTTGTTATGACTTTTGCTACTTCCTGTTAACCATGGAGGCAGCCATGTGCGGCGTTTGTTTACATTTTCGGTCACCGCACTGGTCAGTTACAATCATGTGATGACCGACGCACCGTCGCGGATGGAGAAAGAGAGTGGCACTTGCCAAGGTGAAGCCACGCATTTCTGAACTGGTCTGTCAAAGGCAACAGCAGAAGTCACACTGATTTGCAGTAAATATTCATTATTATTGTAGCAAGATGGAAATTACGTGATGGGTGTGTGTTAATGTTAAAAATGATAAATAGCATAAATACAATAAGTTCATTATTGGAATACATAAGGTTAAAAATTAAAACCATTTCAGTGTGGTAGTATTAAAAAAGGTCATGTCTTTGTGAAAAGGTATGTAATTTGTTGTGAGTTCATGCACTGTATTGGTTTTGTTCTTTGAACACAGTGATGTTAATGCACGGTTCATTTTGTGCACCAGTAAAACATATACCTGTGTCTTGAATTTGAAAAAAATCATATTTTATTTTTTAATAAAGAAGGGTTCGGTGAATGCACATATGAAACTGGTGGGGTTCAGTACCTCCAACAAGGTTAAGAACCACTGGTCTATTGTTATTGTTACAATGGCAACAGCCAGTTCCCGTACATCCTTGTTGCATATGTGTCAAAACAAACACTAGAAAGAAGAATGGACCATAGGCAAAAGGCGTTATAATGATTCAAGTTCCTGCTGACAATAAAAACTGATTTGGGCTTCGGATTGTTCAACATTTTTGTTGACGTTAGAAGGTTTAATCGTTTTCACATTATCTCTTATACTTTGACATTTCTCGCACTTTTTCACTTCAGTGTTGTAAAAAAAAAAAGTTAAAAAGACACAAAATAATCCAACATTAACAGGCCACAATATAATGTATCTTTAGAGTGATAAATGTAAGGTAATAGTTTTGTAATTAAAAATGTAGGTCACATATTGACCTTAAAAAACTCACACATGTACAATATTATTCCAAACAGGCTGTTTCATTATGCAGTAAACCGAGGGTAATGTTTGTTTACTCATGCAGTCATGAAACCTTACATGGTCATGCTGTTCTCTGCTTTTTATTCATGATACATAATTCAAAGCAGTGACATCCTGGTTGTACAGACTAACAGATTATTTTTGTTATGTTTATTTATTGAATACAAATCTGCCAAAGCGCCGCGATGTGGCAAGAGGCGATTGTAAATAGCATTTGCATCTCCAAACTTAAAGAGACCTCTGTGCTGTTTACTTCATTTTCATTAATGAATTAGCTGAGATTTATTTAAGTTCAGCCTTTGAGGAGAACTGAAGCTTCCAGGGGCATGCAGCTGTGTTTACTGTGCATCTTGAGCTCTCTGCCTTCACAACATCTTAAATCAGAAAGTACTTTGGGGGACTGAATTTTAAAAACTGTCTTGCAAGAGCACCTAGATATTGTTGGATCAGCTTTTATTATGAACACACTGAAAGCTGCTTCATATCTAACCTTATTTTCTCTGTGTGTATGTGTGCATTCACTGCTCTATAAACATCTGCTCCTACTTGATAGTGATTGGGAGTTGTGGCTGCATCTGTATAGTCGACAGATTCATTGTTTTTAGTTCACTGGCCAATAGGTCATGAGCTATTGTGTAGGTGCTATCTGGCATCGTCTTTGTCATCGTTAGTAATTTCATCAAACATCTTCTCCGACAAAACTAATGGTCATAATCATTTCAAATTTTAAAAGTAGCTACCTTGTGACAATGTCTACAAAGTTTGTTCAGAGTTTGAGAAATTTAGATTTTTGAATTTTTGACAAATTTTTTAAATGTTAAAAATTTGCCTTTATGGGCCATATTTTTTAAAGCTTTTAACATGGGAATGGTTAGAGATATCAGTATAGTTACTATTGAGCTCTTATAGGAAGCCATATATGAACTTGCATTTTGGTTTGTGACCTTTGACTTTGAGTGACCTTGAAGGGTCAAATTCATGGTCACCAATGTCTACATTTCAACAATCGTCTTCTCGGAAACGACTGGTTGGATTCATTTAAAATTTTGTATGTCACTTCCTTGGGACAATGACTACAAAGTTTGATCATAGCTTTGAGAAATTCTGATTTTTTTTTTTTTTTATGAATTTTTGAAATCTTAAAAATGTGCCTGTACTTATAATTTGCCATATTTTGATGGCTTATATGATGGAAATGGCTAGAGATACCAATTTAGTTACTATTGACCTGATAGGAAGTCATATATGGACTTTCATTTAATTTTTTGAGTTATCTTCCAGTCAAAGTGCCACCCCCTTCAATTGGGAGATTGATCTCCTGCATCAAGACTGTGGGACTCTAACATAGCAGCAGAACCTGATGTTTGATAGAAGATGCAGGTGAGATACAGGGACATTGGTCCTATTTTTTTTGTTGAAAGTGTTGTTTTTCTCTTTCTGCATCTGCCTCCTCCACCACCTCCTCCTCCTCCTCCTCCTCAGGGTTAGCATCCTGACTTGTATGAGGGGCTTGTGGAAAAAGAATATAGCTCTGACAGGGTTTAAATTGCATGGCCCTCAGTTTTACACAGATGGAGTTAAAGGCTAGTATTAACACTTGCAGAAATATATGGACCTAGATGGAGCACATGTTGAAAAATAAACATCACAACTTAAACTGTCTTTTCCACCTGTCCTTTTTCCACAAACTTTTTGAAGCCCCCTCATAGTTTGATCTCTGACATACATACATTAGCACACTTAAAATCTATAAATATAAAAAGACGCATTCAGACACATGAGGGAAAGGAGATTGAGGGCTTTTCCTTCTTCTTGAGCCATAGCATTTTTCTTTAAAAGTAAAAAATGAAATTATTTTCACTGAATTAAGGCTGATTCAGATCAGCTGTCACATGCCTGTCCTCTTTTTGATGTCTTTATGGTCAATATTTCAGTGCATCTGTGACGCAAATACTGTTATCCCTACTTCATGGCAAATATTTTCCTCTTTAGAAATGCTTTTTTAAAATTCTGCATTCCAGTGTGATCTGGGCTAAAGAATATTTTACACTTTTACAGTAGAATTTTACAGTATAAAGTGCATTCAAACTGTTTAAATGTACTCAGGCTGCTCTGTGCTTGTCTGTCTTGTCCTGTAGTGAAGGACGGAGCTTAAAGCTGCCAAGTGAAGGAAGGACAGAGGACATCCTCTGTAGGAAAATGTGAGGCAGAGTCAAGTGAAGTTCAGACCGATCAAACAACGGAGATGGACCTGGCACAAAGAAGGGATCGGAGAAGAGACAGAAATAGGGAAAAATTCTTAGAAGTGGTCTTTAGAGCTCAGAGGAGGAGCAGTGTTTTTTGACAGTTCTCTAAGCCCTGGCCCTCTGTTAGCTCACATCAATATGCAGTTCACAGTGATAGTGGGGGGTTATTAACCTCATCACATTCTCAGCAGCTTTTCAAACAAAGCTTTCCTTGATTTCAGACAATTCATATGAAACCTCGGTAACATTTTACAATAAGGGTCCCTTAATTAATGTTAGTTAGTACATTATTAAGCATTAATTAACTGTTTAATAATATATTATCAATCATTATTATGTATTACTTAGCATTAGGTAACATATTAGTTAATGTATTAATAAGCCATTAATTAATGTTTACTACTCAAAGTTAGTTCATAAATTATTAAGCATTAATAAAAGTTGAATAATGTAATTAATTATCATTATGTATGCACTACTCAACATTAATTAACACATTGTTTATATATTAATAAGCCATTAATAATGTCTCTTGTAATCATTTACTAATGGGGCTGAGAAGGGCAATTTTCTGCTACTTCGTCCCCAGTGCCATTGCTGGTACCAGCTGTCGTCAATGGTACCGGTGCCATCGCCGTTGTCATTGCTATTACTGGTGCCGGGCTGGTGGGTCGTGCAGACCAGCACAGGGAGCTCGTGTGTGGGTGAGACGAACAGGGAGACTGGGCTTGACCTTGGGCTCTGAAGCTAAGCGGTGCATAACATTAGTAACCTGAACTAACCCTTAAAAAATGCATGCCTCATAAGCATTACTTAACCACCATTAGTGAATACATTTTGGACTCTTACTGTAAAGTGTAAACATATATCCCATAGGTAACACTTTATAAATGCTTAACTACCTCATAAGCATTACTTAACCACAGGTAACCATTCGTGAATGCTTTTTGGACCCTTATTGTAAAATGTAAACATGCATCCCTTAAGAAATGCATAACAGTGGTAAATAAGTATTACTTAACCATTATTAGTTGAAATGTAGTTGAAACAATCACATATAAAACATTTTACACAATTTATTTAAAACAGATTAAAACCAATATTTACAGAACATCTCAACTCGCACAGAGGAACATTTTGAGCAAACATGAACATCTGATCCCTTATTTAGTAAAGAACATAGAACAAAAATAATATGGTGAGAAAGTGTACAAAAATAGCAGCCTCTGTTTTCAGTCAGTCTACCCATCTGTCCAGATCAACTTCCTTGTTCTCTTTTTTTCTTCTGTCAACTCTTTCTACTTAGTTGCTAACTTTAAACCATGAATGTTGTGATCTTAAAAGTCCTGTCCATCTTCCCACATCTTCCTACCAGGAAACTAGTTAGACTATTCATCGTGATAAAAGGATAAAATCTAGAGAGTTCAGGTGCATGCTAATGCTGCGTTCATGACAACTCAGAACTCTTAAATTCCCCATTGAAAACTCCAATTTCTGTCCTCAAAGCGTTCCAGACATTGACATTGTGAAGCCTGCTACCAGACGTTAGTCTGGTTTTGTCTGTCTTTTATGTTTGTCTGCCACTTCCTGTTTTATTTTGTTAAGTTTTCCTCATGTGTCTTGTCTGTTGTCTTTACTTCCCTTCCTGGTTCGTGTTCACCTTTTCCCTGATTACCTGACTCCTCCCTGATGTGTTCCACCTGTGTCTCATTGTCTTCCCTCCCTTTTGTGTATTTATACCCTGTCCTTTCCCCTGATCAGACGCCAGTTCGTATTCTCTCGCAGATTACTTACCAGCGTTTTGATCCTGTCTGTTCGTTTGCCTACCTGTGTTTCGACCCGTTTTGTCATCCTGTTTTGCCTGTTTTTTGCCTGCTCCCTGTCGGTTTTGTCTGCCTTCCTGGATTTTGACTTCTTTGCCTGGTTTTTTGGTACATGAGCTAGCTTACCCTTATGTCCTGTTGCCTGTCTATTTGCTCTCCCGTGTTTGACCTGTTTCCGTCCCTGACCTCCCTCTGCTTCTCCCTAGTCGGCATGCCGACTCAAAACCTGGAGCCTAACCGTGGGTTCGTGTCCCTCGCCCGGAGGACGAATCCCTCGAGGACTTCCTTGGTTGCTGTCCTCAAGATCCTGTTCATTATCATAACCTTTATTTTTGTACTATCTGAACATAATAAACTCTGTAAACTTTTACATCCGCCTCCTAGTTCTGCATTTGGGTTCTGGGTCCGTACTATCAGCGTTACAGACATTACACATTGTTGTGTGATGGCAGACAACTAACTCTCCAAGAAGTCGGTGTGCATTTTTTTCCCGTGTTTCTCAGGTGGGAGCACCGACATTAGGTGGCGTTCCAATCACTGACTCTATACAAAAGAGGTTCCAATGCACTTTTTCAAGTAGGAGGTCTGATCTGAGTTCCAAGGTATCATGAAGGCAGCATAGCGTTACTTGAGAATTTAGTGGGGGGTTTTTGTACACACTGACCCCTGCATCTTCATGGCTCACTCACAACACACGGCTACATACAGAGAAGAAAGTTGATCTGGACAGATGGGTAGACGGACTGAAAACAGAGGCTGCTATTTTCTATATTCACTCTAACCATATTGTTATTTTTGTTCCATGTTCTCTTACTAAATAAGAGATCAGATGTTCATGTTTGCTCAAAATGTTTCTCTGTACAAGTTGAGATGTTCTGTAAATTTTTGCTTTCACGTGTTTTAAATAAAATGTGTAAAATGTTTTATGTGACTGTTTCAACTACATTTCAACTAATAATTTTTAAGTAATGCTTATTTACTACTGTTATGCATTTCTTAAAGGATACATATTTACACTTTACAATGAGGGCCTAAAAAGCATTCACTAATGGTTACCTATAGTTAAGTAATACTTATGAGGTAGTTATGCATTTCTTACAGTGTGATATATGTTAACACTATACAATAAGGGTCCAAAATGCATTCACTAATGGTTACCTTTGGTTAAGTAATGCTTATGAGGCATGCATTTATCAAAGGTTAGGTCAGATTACTAATGTTAAACTCCACTGAGCTTCAGAGCCCAAGTTCAAACCCAGTCTCCCTGTTCCTTTCACCCAAACATGAGTTCCCTGCGCTCCCTTGACCAACTAGCCCAGCACCAGTACCGGCAACAACAACGGTGATGACACCGGTACCAGTGACGGCAACTGGTACCGGCAACGGCACTGGGAACAAAGTAGCAGACAGTTGCCCTTCTCAACTCCATTAGTAAATGATTACTAGAGACACAATTAACAGCTTACTTATATATAAACAATGTGTTAACTAATACTGAGTAGTGCATACATAAGGATAACTAATTACATTATTCAACTTTTATTAATGCTTAATAATTTATGAACTAACTTTGAATAGTAAACATTAAAGACTTATTAATACATTAACTAATAGGTTATGTAATGCTAATATATAATACTGATTGATAATATGTTATAAAACAGTTAATTAATGCTTAATAATGCACTAACTAATGTTAATTAAGGGACCCTTATTGTAAAGTGTTACCAAAAACTATTATATTATTATTTATATTTGATTTCTTTTTTTTTTTTTTTTTTTTGCCCAAAATGAAATGTTGCTGGCATGGTATTTCATGATGCTAATACTCAAAATTAAAACTGAAATTGTGGTCTCCAGTTTACCAGTGATGCAGCTGAGTCTTGTAAAATGGTTTATTTATGCATTTGACTGTGCATATTTAGCACAAACAGATTACATATATATCACCATATTGTGGACAAAAAGTTAGCAACTTAATAATTTGAGGGTCCAGGTAGAAAACTGGTGTAATAGGCTGAAGTATAAACATCTACAAATTTGAAAAAAAAAAAAGAGGTAGCAAATGGTAACCTTGACAAAGACAATGACCACAATGGAGAAAGTCTGCACAGTGGATGTGGTTTTTAGAACTATTTAACAATATGAATGTAGTTTGTTAAAGGTCCTGCACAGACTTTCTGTGTGATCTTAAAAAAGTCTAATTTTTAGATATATGCCTGATTGTAGTCTGCAGTTTAAAATGAGATCAGCACCAAAAGAGGTTATTTCCAAATGCTATTTCCAAATTCCCTGGTCAGGTCAGACAAGACCAGACTGATTTACGGCAGACTTACATCACTATGACAACACCATACCAACCGGCACAGTTTAGTTGTGAGACATAAGCTTAACGAGTAAGGAGTAAGATCTGTCCTTCTCCTAAAAAAGGGGATTTCTTGGATTTATTTTTTTGTAATGGTGGATACTGGAACTGGAGCTGGACTGGCAGAAAGAAAAAGAAAGTTAAACTGGAGAGTGAAAAACCACAGAGTAAAATGCCGGTAAACCCCTGCATTGAACCAATGGAGAGAACTAAGGGAGTTAAAAGGAATGAAAAAAGACACATGCTTGGCCCTCTTCCTTCAACACAGGTATAGAATACTTCTGTTCTTTATCCATATGCATTGGAACATTGTATTTTACTATAGTGGCTGTTGGTAGCTCAGTCAAACACTTAGTAAAGGCTTCTGCATTAGTGGCAGGGCTAGCTCTGTGACGTCTGTAATATGTTTTATTTGGAGCATTGTTTCAGTCCCAAACTAAGGGCTTTGTAAGCTGAGAGTGAAATGGTTACGTTTGGAGTTTAATGTTCATGCCGGGGCCTGGATACTAAACTGCCTTTTGGGAACACGACAATTCCAAAAGTAGAATACTGTGAATGCAGAAGGCTGAAGCAGCTATAGCGCTGAACTGCTAATGCAGAATGATGAAGATGTTGAAGGACTCAAATCATTTCTGAAAATGACTGAATACTTTGTGGAAAAACTAGAGCAAATGTATATTATTGGGACATGTCTTAGAACACCGGTCTGAGTAATGCTCCGGAGCTCCGGAGTAAGAGACATAGAAGCAGGAGTTGGACTTCCAAAGTTTGGTTTCACTTTCGTTTTCACACCAGTTATTATACTACGCTACAAACGGACTTCATGAAGTTTGCCTGTTGTCTTGTTTCAAATGTCACTTTGCACCCTGCAAGTTACTGCCTGGAAAAAAGAAATGCAGAGTGGTAAAGAGGATCTGCTCTTCAGTCATTAGCTTCAAAATGCCTTGCCCGGGGTTATGCCCTTACAACAGTAGGCGCAAGTGCTAATGGGAAGTGGAGTCTTTGTGCCTTAAAAATGCCACGAAGGTGTCACTGCAATCCACTTTAAACAGATTCTCTGTACAGGACCTTTAATGTTTTTTGGCCCTTTAAAGGTTCAATGCACAATAGCTTTTTGGCATTGTTGGACATTTACTCTTTCTATTTTGTTAGAGAACAGAGATCTGCCACTTCTGATTTTATCGTGATTTCTGCCTCCTGGAACTCTGAGTAACATTCAGTTTTGCTTTGAAAAGATGACATGTCCTAATTGATTTTCATGTGAAGAATCACTTTGAGCCATTTAACATGTGGACCTAATGTTAACAATACACCTAAAGCTTTATCTGCTTTGCATAGTTGTTGCAAAGCTATGGCTGTACATGTACAGCTGTACCATCAGTGGACAGGCTAAACAACTGTTATTTGTGTTTCTGTCTCAAACATTATATTCCACAACTAAATCAAACATGTCACACATGAAGCGTTCTGCTTGTGTGAATACAGAACAGAAGAGGTCAAAAAACCTGCAAACCCATAGCACACCTCCACCATTCAGGCTCTTCTAAAGCCAGCAGTGCTGCTGTTTCTAAGACCTTCTATGCATCATAAGTTCAACAGGTGGTTTTTGTTTGGAAGTGACAGAGAACAGGTTTCACAGCATCAAAGCCTAGAGATCCTGTTCCATGAGAGATGATTCAATCTATCATCATGGCATAAACAGGAGTCACAGTTTTCTGTCTTTCTTTTGATCAACTTTTATTAACACTCTCTCTCTCACCTTATTGAAACTGTACACCCAGGTTAGAAACTCTGAACATTTATGGATAAACAGGATGAACAAGCAGATTTTCCAGCTGAGTCAGATTTTTTGAAAAAAGACTGCAGCTGGGATCAAGATATTAGGAAGCTTCTGTCTTTATGGTTTAAACAGGAGAAACAGACAAATTCTGCCTCCTGTTCAGCTGTTGTTGCATCTTCAGGCTGAACTCACTGAGCTGTAGCAGGAATGGTCTGCTCCTGCTACTTGCGATGCACAAGCCCCAGGGCAATGGGTGGGAAAAGAACACAGGACAATGTTGTGTGGGTGTCTGATGCAACACTGGCCTACCTACAGCACAGATTATAGTAGCTGTTCTTTTATTTTTTGTAAAGCATGTCCTGCAGCCAGTAGTGACACTGTTAATAGGATGCATGACAACTTAAACAAACCCCTGCTGATATCAACATAATGTTAATTTTCTCATTCATTTTTCTCTGCTGTCATCACTAACCACCCACTTACCCTCCTGGAATTCCTCTCATCCCATTACTAGTTTCAGCACATGACAAGCCAGTGTTTTAATTCAGGTCAGACCGATGTAGCAGACCTGGGTCTTTATGCAGGAAATCAGTCAGCCTTCATGTATGTGTATGTATTTGAAGTCATTCATGCTGCTAGGAGTAAACTGTGTCATAACAAAGTTTGAGGGTCTCCACCCATCTTCGTTTGACAGGAGGGTGGGATGCACCAGTGGTCATTTTTTAACATCAAACAGCTGGAGTGGATCAGCAATCAAAAGACAATGATCCCAGTTTTCACGGCGTTCACAGCAGCATTTGCCCCAAATTAAGAAAAAAGGGGAAAAAAAAACACTGTTTTGCAGCAGATTATATGGCACACATTCACATTCAGAAAAACCATTGGCAGTATCATCATGCCCAGTGTGAGATGTGTGATGGACAGATACCGACCTTTTGTCTGGGCTGTTCTCAACCACTTTTCCTCTGTCTGTCCTGTTCCTGCTGCCAAGTCTTTATCCTGATGACAGAAAAAACAATACAATGAATTTGAGGGAATGTTAAGGAAAAATCATGCAAACCCCTGTCTTAACTGGCTCAGTTTGTGAGGAGTGTCTCTAAAGAGATAAGATAGTAAGTGGGCAGTTAAAGTGCAATAAGAGGGAAAGTATTCCAGTGATGAGGCTCAGCATTCATTTCCTCCCTTTCCTGCTACAGCTATCATGGAAAATGTAAAACCACAACAACAGACTGTCCTCTTTTTCATGCAAGGTGTGAAAAACATTTGTAGTCTCAGCTTCTTAACTGTAAAATTGCTATATTATGTGCAGCTGAGGAGATAATGTGCCTCCATAGTTTCAAACAATATTCTGCATTCTTCTTATCTTCAACATGCATTTAAAAAAAAAAAGACATTACCTATGAACTACTTACCTTTCTTCTCAAAGGCAAAATGTTTTTAACTTGAATGGATCTAAAAAATCATCTTAATCTTCTTTTGCTGCTCTATTTTCTTCTACTAACATGAGAAAGAACTTGATCCAAGTGCACTAGATTTGTCGTGGCGGTGGGTTACACCCTAGTTTTTATATAATTCTTTGGTAACACCCCTTTAAAGTCATGTTCCCTGAAGACAATTACTTCTTCTGTATTGAAGCCGAGAACTGAGACAGACCTAAAGAGAGTGGGATATTTTTAGCAGACGTGACCGACAGCTTTAAGTGGGGAGATGCAGCTGGTGGACGGTAGGAATGCCGATAGAAATAGTTTAATGACACAGCACATTGTACACATGCTGATGTTGTATCTGTACTGTTAAGACAAACGTGCTGAGGTCCACTTAAAGCCCTCCTGGTTCCTGCTGAAATTAGTCACTTGTGGCTGTATGGACTTAAGATTTTACATTTGAAGGAGGCCAAGCTGGCTCTGCTTTGGCCCTCAAACCTTTCTCAGATCAGTGATTATTAACCACAAAGTTTACTGAGGAATGTTCTTTGCACACTCACTTTAGGCGGTGCAGATCAAGGGAGCCCAGTTTACTGAAGTGACAGAAGACAATGTTGGTTGGTGAGATTATTTTGATGTGAGGTGTAACTTCATGTTGACTTAAGGCCAGTGGTTCTCAAACCTTTTCTGTTGCACCTCCCTTTGAAGAATGAAAAATTCCAGACAAATCCCAACAAAATTTCAACTGAAATTCGGTCAAAATTTTAACTTTTACTGAAGACAATAGAGATTGTCTTCAAAACCAAAAAAAAAAAAAAACAACATAAAATGTGCAGTCACATATCTGAGAACAGTCATAATAAAGTTCTCTGTATGCAAAGAAAAAAATATTTTTGGCATCAAAGATGAATAAATCAGTTTGTGCTAACTAACTTAACGGTATTACAGTATTATTCACTATAACGAGCCTTTTGTCCACTGCACTGTTTTTCAACACAAGAACTCTTATATCCGACAGCTTTATGATGTGTATATAATCATAAGGAAATCACAAACCAGAGCTACTCTTCATCGTGTGTTTATTTTAGCCGTTTGGCTTTTTCAATAGGCATCACAACATCCGGTTCTCCCATCATACATTGCCCTTGTCATTACGGCCAGCAGTAATGTCCAAAATACATAACATCTCCTTCCCCCTTAGAACAGACCCCTCCCCCCAAAAAAACCCAAAAAAACAACTAAAATAAGAGCTTAAACCAAAGTCTTAAGGCATCATATCTAAAAATTCCTCATGAGCAAAATATTTTGTGGAACATTATGAGGTAAATTTATGTCTTTAAACAGCCTGTTTACACAACATCAACTAGAAGCACTCGGAGAGCGCAGACCTCCGCCAAGGCTGATCAGTGCCCCCCCCCCCCCCCCCCGATCAACACCAAAATTTAATCATTTCTTCCTTATCCCATTTCCAACAAACCCTGAAAATTTCATCAAAATCTGTCCATAACTTTTTGAGTTATGTTGCACACTAACGGACAGACAAACAGACAGACAGACAGACAAACAAACCCTGGCAAAAACATAACCTCCTTGGCGGAGGTAAAAATGTAAGTAATTGAGAAGTTTATAATGTATATCTGAATATCTAAGGACAATACAAGAATTTAATGCATTATGCAAAATTATTCTCATGACTAACATATCCATTATTATTTAACCTCACCTGTGAATTTTCAGCCTCTCCTCCTCTACCTCCTCCCTCCTCTCTCCTGTCTGTCTCCTGACATAAATATGTTAATGCATGACATATGAACAGATTCTGGATACAGTGATCATACAGTTTAATGGTACAGTTATTGCCTGAGCAAAAAAGGCTTTTACTTTCAATTATTACATGTAATTTATTCCCCAAAAATATGGATAAAATCACATCTAGAATCACATTTAGAATCTGAGGTTCTATTGTATTTTCCCCTCAAATTGTCTTTATTTGGGTTTTTTAACCAGTTGCTCTTCCATAGAAATGCATTAAAATAATAAGTGAAATAACTTTTAAAAAGTTTATCTGTTTGGTATTAAATAGTGTCTTTTATTCAATATCTGTGTTGAATCTCTACAGTTCTAGACCCTTGCACTAACTTACACTTTGACTCCTACACAAGTGTCTTCTGTCCAGTTTTCTTTTCTTTGATATCCTTTACATCCTAATTACCGAGCACACACGGGGGTGCACACGCACGCAAACAGACACATGTACAAATGTAGCAGGTTCCTTTTTCAAGTAGATGGAGTGACAGCGGGGACGACCAATCACGTGTACGGTAGTGAAACTAAAGAGCCAATCGGAGAGCGACATTTAAGTTAGAGGTGGGACTTCTAGCAGAGACAGACTGTTAACCCTTTGTGTGCCTGAATCGTTGACTAAACACTACGGACAGCGGTTGGGTTGATAGGGACCACAGACTAGTGGCTGGATATTGGTAAGGACGTGTCCCTAGCATCCCTATACAGTTCTACACCCCAGGATGGGACTCATGGACCAGGTCTACATGGTCCTCATCTGGTTGTTGTTTTATTGGATGTTTAGTGTCATTTTCATCCTGTTCATCTGTTCCAGTTCTGTGGAAAAGTATGAACATGAAGGTAGAAGATGAAGGAGTTTATTTATAGCAGTGAAAAAGGATTCATAAACACTTTTATAATTATATCAATAATGACCTTATATTGTTTATATAATGTTCTTATTTTTAGATTAACCCTTAAAGACCCAGTCACCAGTGACCAAACCCATCTCCTGATCTACACTGTTTAATAACCTGTGAACCATTAAACCTGTTAATACGTGGAAATAATTCATTTAAAATACAGTTCTTCATCTTCTCATGGTAATCAGATTTGACCATATTTGGACGTTCACAGGTTCCGTAGTTACCGTGGAAACAGCGTCATCTTCTCCAACATTGATTCCCCAGTAAAACCCATGGGGTTGGATCAATGACAGTGGATGGACACACTGAGTTTATGTTCAATTAATGACAGATTGGACTGAAAAAGACACTGTTTATTCAGTTTGATCTGTTTCTGACATTATGACATTTAACTTTAATCTGAGCTTTTATGAACATCTACATGATCAGTGAATTAAATATAGAAAATACATGATTTATATTGAACAGTACAAAGGATAATATAATGAAAGACAATAAATCACTTCAGAACAGTTAAATGTATAATAAAATATAATATTAATATGAATAATATAACATTCAGTCACTTTTGTGAAACATTTTTAACAAATATTTAAGAAGTTTGGACTGACTTTGAAATGCATTTGGTTTATCTGAAATAAAAACATGACTTACTAATATTTGAAAATCTAACTCTCCACACTAACATTATGTGTCAGTTTGGTGTCATTATTTTTGCACTAAATGCCTAATTTTTGCAGTTTTATTTTAACCCTTACCTGAACAAACTCAAAGTCAGAACCGACCTCAGTTCCATTTATCATATTAATTTGAACCTGTTAAAGGAGTCCGATGTCAACTGTAGAAGGTTTAAATATCACAGTTTAACACAAACCATGTTTTTGTAACTTCACTTTAGAAAGAATAAGAGAAAAGAGTTGGATTTATTTGACAGAAACCGAAGCTGCAGATAAACTGACTCTAAAACATGTCAGAGGTTGATGTTCCAGCACCACCTGCTGGACCTGATGACTAATGTGACTAAGAACATCTGACGTCTTTGAACTCGTACTGTTCATATGTTCAGTCCATGTTCCACAGGTTCAACCAAGCACATTTTATATCCACACCTCAGTTCTCTGATGAGCCTTTCCTTTTAGAGCTGCTCTAAACCAGACTGATAAACCAATTCACAAACACCAAGAGAAAAACCACCTTGAACAGGTAGAAACCAGGAGTAGAGCCAGACTGGAGGAGGAACCAGGGACATGTGCAGATAAAGGGTTAAAGTCGGGCTGCTACCAGCCCCTTGAACATAGAGTTCACATCCACAGACACTCTTCCCTTCATTTTATTCCTCCTTGTGAGCAAATGCTCATCTTTGCCTGACCAGTTAAAAAATTAGCAAGACAGACATTCCTGCACCGAGCTACACAGTATTTCGGGCCAAAAATGAAAAGTCTGTCTTTCAGTTTGTGTCCTAGTTCATTAAGCCAAACCTCCAGTAGCGAAAAAAGTGGAGTCAGTCTAGGACAGCTGAGCCATAGATGATGTAGGCTCTCCTCATCCTGACAAAACACAAAATGGCTTCCTGCTCTGGGGTCTATATGTGCCACATGTCTGTTTGTTGCCACGGCCCCAGGCACCACCCACCACTGGAGATCTGCAGTGCTTTTGTCTTTGGGAGGTTTGTACAGGGACCTCCAGCTGCCTTTGGGGGATGACCCTGGAGGCAACAAACCAAGCCACCTTGACTCATGGACACCGACTAATGATGTTCTGTTACCAACCTTCACAGCTACAGTGTACAGGCTCTTCTTTGATGCACTGGAAAGATCTAATAATTCCGGTGTCTTCAAGGACAGCAGAGCTTCAGTTCCTTCCTCCTGCTCCTCCACTGCAGCACAGATGGACAATGGCGGGAACTCAGATGTCCTCAGTGATTGTCCCTCTTTAGACTGTCTCCCTAGTGCCTCCCTAAACAGACCAGGAAGACCATCTACAATTTCTCTCAACAACTTCTCCAGTAGCTGAAGGGAAACGATCTTTGTTTCCCATCTCAGTGTTGCTGCTGTCTTCCATTGTCCCTCAGACCTCAGATGGACCAGCCTGTTTATGCCAGCTGTAAGCAGAGTCTGGTGTACACAGAGTTCAGTAGTCTGCATTGGATGAACGGGTTGTAAAAAAGTGGTTCATCTCCAACACTGCCAAAGAACTGAGAGCAATCTCTCTTTGATGATAAAACAGACTTCCATGCAGTGAGGACAGAATTGTAGAAGGGAGAAGTGTTTGAGATGTCCACATTGTCCAGATCTAACAAAAACAAATGTTTGTCATATGAAAGAGAGTCCACTCCATGAACTAAAACAGAGGGAAAGGGAGAGAGAGAGGGGGAGAGTGGGAGAGAGAGAGGGAGGGGGAGGGGGGGGGTAGGATGAGAGAGAGAGAGGGAGAGGGAGGGTTAAGGCAGCCAGACACCATGCGATTTTAGAGACAATTTCTCACTCGTGCGACTCTTTCTGGGATGGGGCCAGATGTGCCTCTAATCGTGTGTCGTGCTTTGTGCAGTGTACATGGGGTAAGGAGAAGCGATTAACACCTCACGACCACCTCGCGACCAGCAGTCGTGTGTTCGCAAGGAAAATGGAGCTGTTTGAAATCCTGCTCGCTCCTCGTGAGGGTATTGCACTGTCAAAGCAGTGCCACGAGCCGATGTGCCTCAAATTCTCACACTGTGCATGCGGAAATACAATAATAGCCAGCTACTGTAAGCTAATTCTAAGCTTACAGTAGCTGGCTATTGGCCTAGTGCAATTTAGCTTTTGCAGCTTACCTCTAGTTCCCGCTGTAGGATTGACAGCCCATACTGTCCATGTCTGGACAAACAGTTCCTGCACCAAATGCGTCATTGTCTTTTCTTCTTTTTTGATTCCTTGCAGATAATGGCACATATTGCCAAAGCAGCTCGTTAGTTTTTGTTTAGCACTACCATTTCGTGACTCACGCCAATACACAATCGTCTATGCACTTCGGATTCCTTGTATTTTAACGTTGTATTTCCGGATACAACACTTGAACGTGTGGTGCGTCCTCTGGTGTATGGTCCTACAGTGTGAGCAGTCTGGTCGCATACGAGCATCGGTCCGTACAGTGTGAGAACATGAATCGTGAGCCTGACTTTACGATTGATTCGCACAGTTTGAGATGGAGCTGTGTACAACGATCAAAATAATCGCACAGTGTATGGCCAGACAGACCCACTCACTGCTGTCCATCAAACTGAACTATATTTGTCCAGTAGCAGAAGTGCTGTTGCTAGTGGGACTACCACTAACCAGGTTAATGTCTAATGTTGAACTGGTCCAAATCTGATCTGGTCACACATGGTCATCTACTATATGAACATAAAAACCTCAAAGACTGAATTATTTTAATGTATTGTGTTAAATCTGAACCTTAAGTCCATTTTAGAACCTGAACCAAACATAAAATCATTCAATGTCAGACTTTCAAACCCTGTTATTACCTCCGCCAGGAAGTATTGTGATCACTTTGCTTTGTGTGTTTGCGTGCGTGCCTTGGTGGAGGTCTGCGCTCTCCAAGTGCTTTTCTAGAAAAGCCAGCGCAGACCTCCACCAAGGCCAATCAGTGGGGCCCCCCCTGTGGGCCCCCCCACCCCCGATCACCACCAAAATGTAATAATTTCTTCCTTGTGCCAGCATCAACGTTTCCTGAAAATTTCCTGAAAATCCGTCCGTAACTGTTTGAGTTATCTTGCTAACAAACAAACAAACAAACACGGGGGGGGGGGGCAGACCTGTCTTGGCGGAGGTCTGCGGTCTTACATTTACCAATCCACGTCAGTATCATGACAGTTGAACTGAATTTTCCAGACAGTCTCTGTCACTGACGTCAGTTGGTTCAGCTGCTTTTGGCGCCGTCGTGGTTCAAGTGGTACGGTCCACAATAGGGGTGTCTGAAATGGTTTTACATTCAACTGTTCCTACTCTAAGAACAGGACTGGACTAGGATTGTGTTATTATCTTCAAAAAATAAGAAGAATTACCCGACCCTCCCTAAAACTGATGTTTATTTCTCTTTAGGGGGTCTGG
Organism: Sphaeramia orbicularis; assembly: GCF_902148855.1. Taxonomy (NCBI): domain Eukaryota; kingdom Metazoa; phylum Chordata; class Actinopteri; order Kurtiformes; family Apogonidae; genus Sphaeramia; species Sphaeramia orbicularis. The sequence continues at coordinate 45,001,788 of NC_043964.1, forward strand.
GTCTTCATCGGGGGGTACAGACTCCCCCAGTACCCCTGTAATTCAAACTATGGTAGAAGGCGGACATTAATGAACCTCTGTAACTGGCGTCAGGTCGCGCGCTTAATCTCCTTTAGCTGCAGAAAAAAAAAAAAACAGAACAAAGAAACAGAATAAAGAGGATTTGACTTCGGTGTAAAGAGGACAGACTTCAGCTCCGGTGAGTTGGTTTATTGTTTCGTTATGAGCCTCGCGTTTGTGTCAATAACAGACTTTTTTGGACTCTATGACGGACTGACGTTGGGGGGGCAGCCAAGATGGTGGCAAGTGCAGTTGCTTCATTCTGAGCTCCGGAAGGTTTTGAGTACCAACTGATGTAACTAAAAGTGAAAAGACCACAACGACGGCCTGGTGTTGCAAAAAAAACGGTGGTAAAATATTGGCTGAACACAATTGAGATTACAGAAGATATACAGACTTTGATAACCACATGCAACTTTAGCTAACTAGCCAGCTAGATCTCAAGCTAATCTTCCATTACCATCAGTCAGACATGAAGAAACAAGACAGGGACACGAGAGTGAATCTTTTAATGGATTTAGAAAATGAACAACCGCTCCCTATATGCTCACCTCTACCTGACTCCGCTGCATCGAGTCCACTTTCCAAAAAACCCTGTTCAAGCAACCAAAAGGTAGATGTAACTAACACGGACATACTGAAAGCCATTCAGGAGCTGACGAACAGGTTTTCTTCACTCGAAAAGAATATAAGTGAGAATACAGCAAACATTGTGGCTGTCAAGGAAAAGGTTGAGGGGATGGATTCTCAGATGAAGACAACAGATGAGAAAGTACATGCAGTTGATCGGTGGGTTTCTGTGCAAGAGATGAAGATTGAAGAAGCTGAGCGTTACAGTTGGCAATGGAACTTAAAGCTATTCAACCTCCCCGAAGCCATAAATGAGACAGCAGAAGACACCAGAAAGCAAATTTTCAGCATCCTTGCCCAAATTGCTCCTGATGAAAAAAACAAAATGGGCTTCCTCATTAATACCGTTCACCGGACCGGCCGCGAAAGGACAAGAGCGCTCGTCCAGTGCAAATACAGTGATAATACAGTTCACCATGCGCACCTTCAGGCAAAAAATCTGGAGAGAATCTCTGACCGGTGATGACAGAGAAGCAGCTCCGACTCACGGAGGATTTAACATACTGGGAGGGACAATGTTGTAAAAAACTTTGGCCACTTGTCGACAAGGCTCGTAAGGAGGGTAAGAAAACATCATGGTGCGGTCCTGATGTGATCATCAACAGAAGAAAAGTGACAGCAGAGACAATCAAAGACACTGCCTGAATGTTACCTGGTTCTGTTCCATTCTTGTTCAAAGGTGAGCTGATGTTAACAGACTAATGTAAGTAATTAATTACATCAGACTAGTTCAATTATTACATTTTACTCAACACTGGGTCTGCTTGAATTTGAGTTTGTGTTATAGTACTGGTACTCAAAACCTTGTGAGGCTCCATTTCATATTTCACAGAGGAATATATAAAGCCAATTTTAGTTTAAGGTTCAATTTTACCTTAGTTCTTCAGACAGGTGCTCTTAACTTTTCTCTTTTATTCATTTTTTGGTCACTTATTTTAGATGACTGATTTTAAGTTCAGTTCATTGAAAAGGATCTCTCTTAATGTTACAGGAATTTGGGATAACATTAAAAAGGAAAAAGCAATGTTCCTCTTTATTAAGAGAACTGATGCCAACATTACTCTCTTACAAGAAACTCATTCTTGTGACGCAGACAGCAAATTTTGGAAAAGTCAATGGGGGAATCAGATATATTTTTCTCATGCCTCTCACCATTCTGCAGGATTTGCCATTTTACTTCACAGGTTTACAGGAGATGTCTTAGAAAATCTCAGTTCTGATGACGGCAGGTGGATTATAATTGTTGTTAGATTAGACAACTCTATTTTCTTGATATGTAATCTATATGGTCACAGTAGTATAGCCCAAGCAAAAACTATGTCAACTCAACTCTTCCAAGATTAAAAATTTAAAGGAGAAATACAAAGGTGCATTTTTGATAATAGGCAGGGATCTAAATGATGCTCCCAATGATTCAATAGATAGAATCCCTGAAAGACCCTCTCAAAATGTACAACTTAAAGCCACAAATTATTTATGTGAGAAGTTAGCAGTAACAGATGCCTGGCGTTTCTTTAACCCAAACCTTAAAGAATTTACTTGGAGTAATGTCAGATGTACTTATCAATCCAGGATAGATTTATGGTTAACTTCTACAGATTGTCTACAATACATATCTGAAGTTCCACGTTGCTATGCTCCTCTATCCGATCACAAGATCATTTTAATACATTTAATTGGCTCCAAAGAAAATAATAATAATGAACTACGAGGATATTGGAATCTAAATTGTAAATTGCTTAAAGACAAAACATTTCAAGATTCGGTTAAACTAATAGCACAAGACATTTTTAGAAAAAAAGAATTAAATCATTCTCAAAAATGGGAATTTTTAAAATTTAAGATTAGGAAAATGGCCATCAATCGTAGCAAAAACATTAAAAAAGCCAGCAATGCTAAGGAAAATGAAATTATGGAAAACTTAAAAACTTTACTGAATAGAGATGATCTTACAGAAAACAAGAAATTGAAATTAAGGAAACTGCAGATTGAAGTAGATAAATTATTTACTGATGCTGCAAAAGGAGCCTTTATACGCTCCAGAGCGAACTGGTTAAAAAATGGAGAAAAGAACACCAGCTATTTTTTTGCATTAGAAAAACGTAACTGTAAAAGAAACTAGAAGCACTCGGAGAGCGCAGACCTCCGCCAAGGCTGATCAGTGCCCCCCCCCCCATGGGCCCCCCATGCCAAGGAGGTTATGTTTTTGCCAGGGTTTGTTTGTCTGTCTGTCTGTCTGTCTGTCCGTTAGTGTGCAACATAACTCAAAAAGTTATGGACAGATTTTGATGAAATTTTCTGGTCTGCGCCCCCCCCGTGGGCCCCCCCACCCCCGATCACCACCAAAATTTAATAATTTCTTCCTTATCCCATTTCCAACAAACCCTGAAAATTTCATCAAAATCTGTCCATAACTTTTTGAGTTATGTTGCACACTAACAGACAGACAAACAGACAGACAGACAGACAGACAGACAAACAAACCCTGGCAAAAACATAACCTCCTTGGCGGAGGTAAAAAATAACTAGAAGCACTCGGAGAGCGCAGACCTCTGCCAAGGCTGATCAGTGCCCCCCCCCGTGGGCCCCCCCACGCCAAGGAGGTTATGTTTTTGCCAGGGTTTGTTTGTTTGTTTGTCTGTCTGTCTGTCTGTCTGTCTGTCCGTTAGTGTGCAACATAACTCAAAAAGTTATGGACAGATTGTGATGAAATTTTCAGGGTTTGTTGGAAATGGGCCCCCCCGTGGGCCCCCCCACCCCCGATCAACACCAAAATTTAATAATTTCTTCCTTATCCCATTTCCAACAAACCCTGAAAATTTCATCAAAATCTGTCCATAACTTTTTGAGTTATGTTGCACACTAACGGACAGACAAACAGACAAACAAACAAACAAACAAACCCTGGCAAAAACATAACCTCCTTGGCGGAGGTAACGATGAGGTGAGGGTAGACTACCTCACCCCATGACCATACCCATGGGGATGATTCTGCCCCAGTTGTTTTGGGTTGGTCGCAAAACTTAAGGAGTCTATAAGTTCAAGCGTTCTGGAGGACAGCGTTTTCTTACCGGATAACGGGGCTCAACAGAATGGTCAGTCTTACTGTCTCTGTGGGGTGACTCTGGGACAGCTGTAGGTGCAGGGCCATCCATTACAGCCTTTTGTGACGGGGAGTCAGGAACGGAACTCTCACCCTCAGATTCTGTTGCATCTCGGGATGGTGACAGCTGGTGGTGGGTTGTTCTGAACTCTAGTTCGCCCAAGTCATTCAGCGACAGCTGGCTGGTGATCGATGCTGCTGTCTGTAGAAGTTTATCAATGTGTCTTTTCCACACCAGCCCAGCAGCTGTCCGCACAGTGTAGGAGACAGGACCAGACTGCTTGACTATGGTTGCGGGGACCCACTCAGGTCCAGTACTGTAGTTTCTTGCCAGAACTGAGTCATCTGAAGTGGAGACTCTTTCTTTGGCCCCCTGCATCCTGTGTTGTATCTGTTTTTCCTGTTAATGCTGAATGGCATCCTTCACTGTTGTCAGCTTCAGGAGGTCAAAGTTGGTTTATAGATCTCTTTTGAACAACAGGGCCGCGGGTGAAACTTCGGTAGTGGCATGTGGTGTGTTATGATAGCTCAACAGGAATCTATGCAATCCCTGATGAAGGGTTCCTTGGCCTTGAGATGTCTTTAGTGCCTTCTTCATGGTTTGAACAAACCTTTCAGCCAACCCGTTAGTTGCGGGGTGGAATGGTGCGGATCGAATGTGTTTGATACCATTTGCTTGCAGGAAGGTAGTCATTTCTTGTGACACCAGCTGTGGCCCATTATCGGAAACCAGCTGAAGGGGAGAACCAAACCGGCTGAAGATCTCCCCCAGCTTCTCAATGGTTTTTGCCGTTGTGGTGGATTTCATTACGGCCACTTCCAGCCACTTACTGTGTGCGTCCAAACACACCAGGAGCATTCAGCCCTCCACTGGTCCTGCAAAATCAATGTGCACATGCTGCCATGGTTCTTCGGGAAACTCCCAGGGATGCAGAGGAGCTAGCTGTGAGGTGTTCCTAAGTTCCTGACATGAGGAACAGGTTTTGACAGTAGTCTCGATCTCTCTGTCATCTCCTGGCCACCAGAAGTAACTTCTTGCTATCTCTTTCATTCGAATGATTCCACTGTGTCCTGCAAGGAGCTGGTGCAGGATGAGTTTGCGTAAGGATGGCGGAATAACCACTCCCCCCCCATAGTAAACAACCAGCTTGCACCGACAGTTCTGCTCTCCTGGAGGGATAGGGTTGAAGACTGGGGTTGTCACCGCCTAATCTATTCCTCATCATAATGTCCATTACCACTGATAGGACAGAGTCAGTACGAGTGGCTCTCCTCACCTGAGCAGCTGAAACTGGCACATCATCCACCTGGCTGAAGTAAAAGATTTGTGGTCCATGGCTCAGGTCTGGTGACAGGCAGTGGTAGCTTAGATAGTGCGTCTGCATTGGAGTGGAGGTCAGCCTTTCGATACTTCATATCATATGAGTGCGCTGATAATAGTAATGCCCACCATTCCATACGACTCGCTGCGAGTGAAGGTATCCCAGTGTGTGACCCTAGAATGGTCGTGAGGGGTTGGTGGTCAGTCAGAAGTGTAAATCGCCTCCCATAGAGATATTGATGGAACTTGCGAACACCATAGATGATGCTCAATGCTTCACGCTCTATCTGAGCATAGTTAGTCTCTGCTTTGTTCAAGGTACATGATGCAAATGCTAGAGGCCTTTCTCCTCCATCCGCCATTAAGTGAGAGATGATAGCCCCCACCCCATATGGGGACGCATCACAGGCCAACTGAATGGAAAGTGATGAGTTGAAGTGGGTCAGTACCCCTGATGTCACTAATGTCTCTTTTGCTCTCTGAAACACCTCCTGGCAGGCGTCACTCCATCTCCATGTCTTCCCTTGACAAAGCAAGTCGTGCAGCGGCTTGAGCATAGATGACAACTTTGGAACAAAACGGTCATAATAATTTAGTAAGCCCATGAATGGATGCAAATGGCTCACATTCTCTGGGGGCAGGGCGTCCACTATGGCACGAACCTTGAGCATCAATCACATGTCACAGATATTCAACAGATGGATGAAAGAACTCCCATTTGTTATTGCGAACCCTGAGCCCATAGTCTTGCAACCTCTGAAGAGCAGCATCCAAATTGCTAAGATGTTCCTCATCCGTAGCTCCTGTGCATAGGATATCATCCAGGTAACACTGCACACCAGGGAGACCATATAGGATCTGATCCATGGCCCGTTGGAAATGTGCAGGAACTGATGTGATTCCAAAAGGGAGCCGGCAGTATCTGAAAAGCCCCTTTTGTGTGGTAATTGTGAGCAATTCCTTAGAATCCTCATGAACTTGCATCTGTAGGTAGGCTTGGTTAAGGTCTATTTTGCTAAACATCTGACTGTTACTCAGGCCTGCAAACAAATCATCAATATGGAAGAGGATACCGCTCTGCTGACAGTACAGGGTTCAGTGTCACTTTGAAATCTCCACAGATGCGTATTTCTCCAGTCTTCTTCGGTACGGGAACTATGGCCGTGGCCCATAGTCACTGGTTCCAAGGCACCGTTTCTAACCAAGTCATCCAGTTCATCTTCCTCTTTTGTTTGGATAGCATATGGCACCGACCTGGCCTTCATGAACTTTGGTGTCGCTTCTGGCTTAAGGCTTAGTCTGACAGTGATGTCTTTCATACTGCCTAATTCGTTCAGGAACACCTCATCATGTTTCTTCAAAATATCAGCTAGGTTGGTGGCAGTTTGTGTTACCATTTTCACAGTGTGCCAGTTCAGCTTCATTTTCTCTAGCCACACACGTCCCAGGATGGGTGGGTAATCACCTTTAACAATGTAGATGGGGAGTTTCCTCACTTGCTTGTCACTCTGGACCATGACGTCAGTCATTCCTGCCATGGGCACAGGTTCTCCTAGATAGGTTTTGAACCTTCTGCCAGAAAGTTGCAGTGGAAGGTATCTCAAAACTTGTTTGTAAACCCCATCTGAGATGATGGTTGCTTTTGAGCCAATGTCAATTTGCATACTCACTGGATGTTCCTCCAACATGAGCTCGACCCAATAACCCTCTGAGTCTTCATCAGTCTTCATTATTTTCAGTGTATGAACACTCATCTCTTGTTCTCCCTCTGAAGAATCAGTGGACACGGTTTCTTTTTGTCTCACGGTGTGCATCTGTGTTTTCTTTCTGTTTTTCCCATGATATTGTCTGCTGGCAGACTTTGATGTTTTCCCTATGTTTCTATTGCTTTGACAAACACATTCTATGTGGCCTCTTTTTCCACAACTGCGACAGTCCATCTCTTTACACCAGCATGCTGTGGCGAGATGTCCCATATGTCCACAGCGAAAGCATGTTCCTTGTCCACTTTGCCTGCTCGTTTGGACTGTATGCACTCTGCCTGTTGCATTCAGCTGTTGAGCCTCCTTTGAGGCCATTTCCATGGAGACACTGATGTTAATGGCTTTCGGTAACGTCAAGTCACACTCAGTCAGCAGTTTCTTCTGTGCTGCTTCATTTCTTAGTCCACAAACCAGTCAGCCTCTTAATGTGTCATTTAGTACTTGTCCAAATTCACAATGCTCTGCTAATTTCCTTAGTGCTGCAACAAACATAGTAACAGACTCACCTTCCTCTTGATTGCGTCGGTGGAATCTAAACCTTTCTGCGATAATTATTGGCTTAGGTGAAAAGTGCTGTGTCAGAACATCTACTATTTCTGCATAGGTTTTGGCCCCTGGCTTGGTGGGCTGCAGCAGATCATGTAACAAATTAAAAGTCTTTGAACCCGTTACTGACAGAAACGTGGGTACCACTTTATCATCAGGAATGTCATTTGCTGAAACAAAATAATCAAAACGTTCTGAATATGCACCCCATTGTTCCACGTGCTCGTCAAAAGGGTCAATATTACCAACAGGTCCAGCCATCTTCTGTGCAGGCTCCTGGTTATTAGTATTATCCTCTGACAATTCCTCTTAAGTAGACATCCAGATTCTCCCATCTGGTAATTCCACTCGCTTTTTTTTTTTTTTTTTTTTTTTTTTTTACAGCAGACACAGGCTACAACACCGAGTGCCCGCTAGCAGCATTAGCTTATCACTGCTAATGAAAAACACAGCCACTCAGAACTAAATTTGACTCTACACACATACACAGTTTACAAACACACGATGCTCCCGGAAGCTCATCCTATCCTCCTCACCACTTATATTATCCAACAGCTTTATGATGTGTATATAATCATAAGGAAATCACAAACCAGAGCTACTCTTCAACATGTGTTTATTTTAGCCGTTCAGCATTTTTCAATAGGCATCACAACATCCGGTTCTCCCATCATACCATGCCCTTGTCATTACGGCCAGCAGTAATGTCCAAAATACATAACAAGAACAATACAGTGCAACCTGAGTACAGAACACAATGCAACTATTTGAAAAAAAAAAAAAAAAGTCTCTTCAGTTAACAATCTGTGGCAGTCACTGTATTACAGTTTTACTGGCTGCAATGAGCCTATTAACCACTGCACACATTTTCCTTTTTTTTTTTCTCTCTTTTTTTCTCTCTCTTTATTATTTTTTTTTTTTTTAACTTTTCTTGTCCAGCATCATAACAGCAGAATGGTGGTCTGGCTGCCTTGTACTGAGCAAATTTGCTTTGCCAAGGGGAACTTCATAAAATATATAAGGCTCCTCTTCATTTTCCACTGTTTTTAGTTTGGGTTTTGTTGAACCAGGGTTGGGCTTTGATGCCAGACCTAACAGGAAAATGAGAGGAAAGAGAGAAGAAAGAAGGAGAGAGTGAAGGGGGGAGAAGAAGAGAGAAAAGAAAAAGGTGGCAGAGACCCTCACACGCGACAATATCAACAATAATAGTGCCAATAACAACAATTACAATAATGATAACTGTAATGATACAATATAATGATAACAATAATAACCGACAATAATCCGCAACACCCACAGGAACTGACCAAACTAAAAAAAAGCATGAACAAAATATCCTAAACAACCACAGCACAAATAACACCAGCAATACAACAGCAGTTGTTCACAATAATCACCCACAATAATAAAGTGACTGTATCAGTGCAGAGCAAAAAGAATGAGGTGCGATACATACAACCATGCAACTGCAACCCCCCAAGGACCTGCAACTGACAAAAAAGACCCAAAGGCCCAGCCAACCAGCAGTCCACACAGAGCAGGGGATCCAGCCTGCCCCCCCAAAAGACAATGATGCACCCACCCCGAAGACAGCAGACGAAGGCCCCAAACAGACCCAGCAGCAGCCTAGCATAGGTCTCAGGGGGCCAGGGACACCAGCCACCACCCCCCCCGCCGGGTGCCAACCCAGGGGCAAGCAAAGTGCAGGCCCCAGGGCACTGCAAGCCACAGGTGTGGATGGCCCTTGCGCAGGGAAACAGGGAGACCAGGCCACCACAGCCAGCCACCCACCATGAGGCAGCACACACCCAAATGCACTGGCCAAGTGCCCTAGGGGACACAGAGACCCACCCCCCATCCCCTCCAACTCCCACCCTCAACCTCTCAAACCCCACATCAACTCCTCCCCCAATCCCTCACACCCACACCCATAAACACACCCACATATGCCCATACACATGCATTTACACACACACACACACACACACACACACACACACGCACGCATGCATAGACTAGAGATACAACCGTACAGCCCGGCATGCACCGTGGCCCCCGAGTCACAGCCCACAGCACAGCAAGAACCAAAACCTCCACCACACGGACCCAACACCCAGCGCACACCCAGCCCCCTCACCTAGCCCCCATTCAGCACCCACTCCACACTCAGCCCTGCAGCTCCTGCTGAGACCAACTCACCCGAGCCCAGAGAAAACCAAGGAATCCATGCTGGCCCAAGTCTACAACAAAAGGACCCACCACCTACCCACCTCCCAGACATCCCACGTGACCTTCAGCAGTGGAAGAAAGTACTGCACACATTTTCAATACAAGAACAAAGTGCAACCTGCGTAAACAACAAACAGAAGTACTTTGTTTTTAGAGCTGCAACAGCAGAAAAGCCGATCTCACAGCGATAAGAAGTGGCTAAAGGAAGCAGAATACTCATTCTGCCCAATGAGTGGATGCTCCTTCTCCACACCAATCCAGAATCCACTCAGTGTCTGTGATGCAAACATGAGTCTCAGAGAGGAGTCAGATGTCATCTCTATGAACTGGTCCTCTTCAGCAGAGCTGACATCAGCTGGTGCTGCTGCATTGAAGGGATTGCTAATCCAGTCATACAGAAAGTTGTTGAGTGGGGAGCATTTTTTTTAAAGAATCCTTACAATGAGTAGATGTGTTCCTTGAGACAGGGAATCACTGTAGTGGCATTCAAATCATTGCTTTCAATAAATAATAATAATAATAATAATAATAATAATAATAATAATAATAATAATAATAAAAACCGCAAGCGGTGTTAAGGCCCTCGCCCTCCCGCGCGACCGCCTCCCCACGCGGCTACCGAGGACACAGACAGTGAGAGGACACCGTATCGTGGGCTGGATCTGACATTCTGTGAGACAACCACAGTTTTATACTTCTGAAAATGACTGCTCAATCGCGAGCTCATCACAGCCACGCCCAACATTTGATCAAAAATGTAGGTGATAATTTTTGATCACATGTGTGTAGGTGATTTTCACCCAGTTTGGTCCAAATTGGATGTAAACCCTAGGAGGAGATGATGAAAGTATGAGGGATGGGATTCTGAGAAAAACTTATACGTTACTATGGCACAGTTTTGATGTTGTCATGGCAGCACAATTGTAAATAGGGGTGTGTCCTCATTGGCTTTTTGGTTCAGATTGGCATGAGGGATGTATGTGTCAAATTTCTTTTTCCTATGTCAAAACATTTTTTTTACTCCAATTCAAAAACTGTAGGGGGCGTCAGAGAGCCATTTTACGAATCATATTTACGATTTACATGTCATCGTGTTCAGGTTTTCATTCCGCACAAATGTTACATTGGGTCCAACTCAATCTGACACTGTCTGTGCAAGATATACACACTTTTATATTTCTAAAAATGGCCACTTTGTTGTGAGGTCATCACAGCCACGCCCATCATTTGATCAAAATTGTAAATGGTAACTTTTGATCACATATGTGTGTAGCTGATTTTCACCCAGTTTGGTCCAAATTGGATGTAAACCCTAGGAGGAGATGACTAAAGTATGAGGGGTGGGATTTAAGAGGTTCAAACTTACACCCAATATGGCCGACTTCCTGTTGGGTTTAGGGCGGGGCCATAATATAATTTTTTACTTGTCCTACCATGGGCTATGTCTGGACCAAGTTTCATGTTTCTATGTTGAAATTTTTTTTGGGTGGGTTCCCATTCGCGCAATGTATTTTCATATTTTGAGGGGGCGTGGCCAAGTCATTTTTCAATATTTTGAAGCTTCTTCTTTCTGGAAAATTCTACTTTCCCACAGTGTAATTTTCAGTCTGTGTACCATTAGTGGAACACAAGAGTTTTTCAGCAATTGCATCCCTTGCGTAAAACCCCATTCATCTAAATGGTACAGTTTTAGTGTCGTCATGGAAACACAATTGTAAATAGGGGTGTGACCTCATTGACTTTTTGGTTCAGTTTGGCATGACAGATGTGTGTGTCAATTTTTTTTCGCCTATGTCAAAAAATTTTTTTCACTCCCATTCAAAAACTCTAGGGGGCATGAGAGAGCCATTTTACGATCCAACCATACGAGTGACATATCATCGTGTTCAGGTTGTCATTCCGCACAAATGTTACTTGGGTCCAACTCGATCTGACACTCTGTGTTCGAGATATACTCACTTTTATACTTCTAAAAAAGGGCCCCTTCGTTGTGAGGTCACCACAGCCACGCCCACCATTTGATCAGAAATGTAAATGGTAACTTTTGATCACACATGTGTGTAGATGATTTTCGCCGAGTTTGGTCCAAATTGGATGTAAATCCTAGGAGGAGATGATGAAAGTATGAGGGGTGGGATTTTAGAGGTCCACACTTCCATCCAATATGGCCGACTTCCTGTTGGGTTTAGGGCGGGGCCATAATGTAATTTTTTACTTGTCCTACTATGGACTATGTCTGTACCAAGTTTCATGTTTGTATGTTGAAAAAAATTTGGGGAGGGCTCCCATCCGCGTAATGTATTTTGATTTTTGAGAGGGCGCCACTGAGTCATTTTGCGAAATTTTTTTTTGGCGACTTCACAAAAAATTCATTTTCACCGGGCTTGAATTTTTGGTCAAATAAAATTGACTTTTTGTTAACGTTCAGGGGGTCAAATTTGCATGCAAAGCGGTGACAGAATAATAATAATGGAACCATGTGATTTTAATAGGCCCTTGCCGACATGTATGTCTGGGCTCGGGCCTAATAATAATAATAATAATAATAACAATGATAATAATAATACTAATACTACTACTACTACTACTACTACTACTACTAATAATAATAATAATAATAATAACAATTAAAGCTGCAAGCAGCATTGGGCGGGACCTCGCACTGGGCGATCCGCCTACCCCGCGATCCACCTCCCGTGACCGTCGACACCTCAGCTCCACTCACACCTCTCTGTCCCGATACCAGTTCCCACCCTTTAGTGTCCGTCCTCCTTACATCTGTACAGAACACCAGCAACCCTCTGCTGAAACCACCATCACCTTTAAATGAGACTTTTATTTTGGAAACCCTACTGTGTGTATGTGCATTTGTTTTGTATGTGAGAGAAAGAATCAGTTTGAAAAATGAATTGTAATTGTATGAATAATTAAGCATAAAAGTGATGATTTATCACATTTAAGGCTATTATTTTGGAAAAACCCTATTGTGTGAGCATGTGTGTCTGTGAGAAAGAGTACTTTTGAATGAAGAAACATTGTACAAACAGTTGAGCGTTTGGTCATAAAAATGAAAAGAAGTTATGTAATAGACATGATGTATTATTTTTGATAAGGGTTTTATTTTGAAAAAATGTACTCCGTGCACTTTATAATGTGTGCAAAATGTCCAATATCCACAACACAATGCAACAAATCCTGTTTTAAAATGTGAGGGGGGAGGGGAAAAAAAAAAAAAAAAAAAGTCAATGCCCTGACTGGGGTTTGAACCCAGGACTCCTGTACAAGTGACCACTGCTCTATCCACTAGTCTATTGTCCTACACATGCTTGTCTCCACTGGTAAGCCTTATATAGGGATTTTGTCATTGTGAAAAGTGAAACTAAACATACTCTTCAAAAAAATCGCCATTATTCCATAACCGTAGATCATATCTGAAAAATTCTTTCACTTTTGGATTCTGCAGACTTGTGGGGATTTAATGAGGTATAACTTTTGTGTCAAAAGTCTGAAATGAATAAGCAGTAATTGCAGAAACGTAGAGTAACTTTCAAAGGCAGATTGCCAACTTCCTGTTGGAGTTAGCTCATGAGTGTCAGTGTATGATTTGTTGGGCTCAATCAGACCAACATTTTGGCATTTGTTTTATGTTTCTGTGACATTCCTACTGGCCACTAGGGCAGATTTTGTCTATTTTTTAGTACACAGGTGGCACTACAGAGTCCAGTTTGGCACCCAAGGGGTTAATTTTGATATTGAATCCAAGTGTTCACCAGCCATGACATACATGGCAAATTTGGTGAGTTTTGGAGCATGTTAAGGGGGTCAAATGGCAGTCTAAAGTGGAAAAAGTATGAAAATAAACAAATTGTTATAATTCAATAACCGTACATCATATCTCAAAAATTTTTGCATGTGAGCATTGTGCTGAGTCCTGTGAACGGATAGATATGTCAGATGTGGGGAAAAACTCCAAAGTGAAAAATGAGTTCCAAACATTGCAACTTTGCGGGCTTTTAAAGAAAAAACTAAGACAGTTATGGAAAAAGTACGAGATCACTTTTTTGAGGAGGGTTCACTCTATCTTTTGGTGCTATGTAGAAGTCAATATGGCAAACGGTGTCATCGGAGTTAGTTTTAGAAATTTTATTTTGAAAGACACATTGCGAACTTCCTGTTGGAGTTAGGTCATAATGGTCAGTGTATGATTTGTAGTGTTTCATCCAACAAAACTTTTGGCACTGGTTCCATGTCTCTACAACATTCCTACTGGCCACTAGGGCCGTTATGGTATTTTTTCATATAGGTGGCGCTAGAGAGCACTTATGGGATTATTTTTTTCATTTTATTGAATTTTTCGCCAGGCCTGACATGTGTGCCAAATTTGGTGAGTTTTTGAGCATGTTTAGGGGGTCAAAATCCAGTTGAAAGTCGCGACGGTATAATATAAAAACGAACGAATAACAATAGGGCCTTGCTTGCTGGCAAGGCCCCTCACTGTGTGAGAGGGCCTTACCTTTCGGCTCGGTCCCTAATAATGGATTGGATTTTATATAGCGCTTTTCTAGACACCCAAAGCGCTTTACATTATTGATCCATTATTCATTCGCTCTCACATTCTCCCTCTGGTGGTAGTAAACTACATATGTAGCCACAACTACCCTGGGGCAGACTGACAGAAGCAAATTCATTAAGATTCTCAGATGATTCAGTATTTCCCCTCTCAAGGCATTTGCCCCACATCTCCATCTTTCCAGTGAAGGTGCTGATCTTGTCTGCCAGGTGAGGAAGGTGGTCATCTCTGCTTTGAAGCTGGAGATTTAATTCATTTAGCTTTCCAAATATGTTACTAAGATAGGCCAGCTTCAACAAAAACTGTTCGTCAGTGAACTTTGCCGCAACTTCATACATGTACTCTTCCTCCAGAAACTTGAATTTCCTGCTGGAGTTCAAACACCCTTATGAAGACTTTCCCTCTGTAACGGACGGAGTACAAAGCCTAAACCCAAATGCAAGACCAGAACGCAGATGACAAGTTGAGAGTGTTTATTAAACACAATCACAGAAGAAAAAACACAGCACAGAATTGTTAACACGTCTGTGAAGGCGTGTGATTCAGGACTCGACGTCCGGGCTGTGAGCAGGGACTGCGGGCGGTCAGCACGGCCAAGCCGGAGAAATCCCGACAGCAACCCGACTAGGGCAAAAAAGAGGATGGTCAAAAAACAGGCCGGGTCATACACAGGAGAGCAAATCAGGTGGCAACGGGACATGAGGAGAAGGCTTACTCACGGTCAAAGTCCAGGCGAGGGTCAAAACACAAAGGTAACACGTTGGAGGCTGAGGTAATCAGGGGAAAGGCAGAATCGGAAGTCAGATGAATGAACCAGGTCAGAACCAGACAAGCAGGCAGATGAGGAACAGGCAGAATCGGTGGTCAGAGACAAAAACGGGTCACAACAGGCAGACAGACTGATAGGATCCAAAAACGCTGGTAAGTAAGCACAATGAGTGTAGCAAACAAACAGGGGAAGACACAGGGTTTAAATACACAAGAGGGCGGGAAGACAATTAGACACAGGTGGAACACATCAGGGTGGAGTCAGGCAATCAGACACAGATGAAACAATCAAAGACGGGAAGTAAAGACACCAGACATGACATATGAGGGAAACTTAACAAAATAAAACAGGAAATGACAGACAAAACAGAAAAGACAGACAAAATCCAGACACAGTCTGGGAGCAGACATGACACCCTCACAAGAGCCACTGAGCTTCTCTGTGAAACAACACAGCTGAGTGTTGTGCTCCCATCTCCTCACAAAGTGCAGACAACAATCGTGCTTTCAGAGATCTTGTTTTGATGGGCTGGGCTCATCTGCTAGTGCTTCTCTGTGTATGGCACAGTGCGCCCACTGTGCATTTGGCGAAACCCCCTTAATTAGTGCTTGCAGTCCTTTATGTTTTCCTCCTGTTAGCCATCTGCGGAAACACCAACACAGTTCTCCCATTTCAGCCCGTGTGTTGTCAGGTATCATTTATAAGGGAAAAGTAATAGTCCGCTGTTGTTCTGCTTAGAACATACTTACGAAACAGCAAGCCCTCATGTAGGGACTGTGATGTGACAAAGTGAACATGCAATAAGCAGGCAGTCTTTGTTGCTGTCAGTAGCCTCGTCCACTTGTAAGGCAAAATGAGCCTCTTTCAGTTCTTCTATGAGTTGGTCTTCCAGGCCATTTGAAATATCATATATACATCTTACAATGGACAAGGGGACAGCCTTCAGTTTTGCAGCACTTGCCTCATCAATCACTGTTGACTACATCAGCTGTCACTGGGTGGATGAGCTCATCTGCTATTGAGTGTGGTTTTTTGCATCGTGCAATTCTATATGCAACCTTGCATGATGCAAGTTGGGCATTGTTGTTCACTGATGCTGTTCTTTTTTTTTTTTTTTTTTTTTTTTAAACGATCTTCCTGCTGGAGGCATTCTTTGAGTTTTCTCTTAAATAAAAATTGGAGTGGCTTGCTGACATATGTGGGGTGTAATGTTTATAAATGTCTTTTTAATTTGTTTGGTTTCACACTGTCAGCTGCCAGAGTTTTCAGACATATGACACAGACAGGTCTCTTGTCATCTCCTACCATGTTAGCAGTAAAACCCAGAGCAAGATATGCCTCATCATATTTTCTCTTCTTGGGCTTTGGTGTTTGGTCATTGTCTTCATTTGTCTTTGTTCTGGTTGTACCTGAAGTGATGCCTATTTTTCTTTTTGCCCCTGTAATGCATTTCTCCATTTTCCAGTCAGAAAACACTCTCTGGATTGCGCTTTGAATCTAATTTTGTTTATTGTGTCACCCCCAAATGAGCATGAGTCCTCTGACCTTCACATTAGTTCCTTGCGCTATATTTTTTGGGGAAAAAAAAAAAAAGGCTGTTCTCATGCTCCCTGTCATGCCACGTCCCCGTCATGCTGTCATGACCCCTAGGGGGCGCACCTCACAGTCTGGGAACCACTGGCTTAAAGCAAATTGAAATGGACAGAAAAAGGCAAAAGGAAGGAATAGACAAAGGGAGGGATAGACAGGCAGATAGACAGCCTGCAGCCTTTGTTGATACTTCTCTGCCTCATCCATCTACATCCAGAAGTCCACAATTCCAGAAGGATAAATCACTAAAATCCCTTTCTTGACCCACTGACTCTGATATCAGGACAACTACACTGCCTGACCAAAACACAGCCCCACATTCTAAAATTTAGTTTGACTGCCTGTGTCTTTCATTACGGTATGCATACACCATGGCATTGTTTCAATACGCTCATGCAATGTCAAAGCATTTATTAGGGGGCCAAGCCCGCGGGGACTGGGGGACGCGTATGCCAGCATACGCGTTCCACAGTTCCAGCGGTGCTGTGGAACCCTATTGTTTTTGTACGGATTTTTATTATTATTGGGGGGCCAAGCCCGCGGGGACTGGGGGGCCAAGCCTGCGGGGACTGGGGGGCCAAGCCTGCGGGGACTGGGGGACGCGTATGCCAGCATATGCGTTCCACAGTTCCAGTGGTGCTGTGGAACCCTTTTGTTTTTGTACGGATTTTCATCATCTTTTTATTTTTCTCCCGCTAAAACTGTTACTGCAGCCTAAACTGTAGATGGTACGATGCTGCAATTTGAAGGGTTGGTCCAGACCCCTGCACGTAACTCAGACGCAAAAATGCACATATATCCACCCATAGGGGGCACTATAATCAAGGATAACGCGTTTTGGTCTATAACTCCCACACCGTATGTCGCACATTCAAAAACCTTATATCCTCAGATTCCCTGAATAGTACTGAATCACAGAAGCTAGGCCACGCCCATTTCTGCCATGACTTTTTGCCGAGCAAAATTGCGAAAACTGTAAAACCTACTTTTTCGAACTCCAACTTGGGATTTTGTCTGATCTGCGTGAATTTTGGCACATACACTCTTCCCATGGGCCTGATCCAAATTTATCACAAGAATTTTGTTTGGTTGAAAAATGCGCAAATAATTAAAGAACAAATTTCTGTAGCTAGCAAAAAAATGCTAACTCTTACATATCTCAGTCAAAGTAAATGCTATCAACACCAGATCTTAGATCCTTGCTTCTCATGTGACTGTGAGGGTATGAGCCTAATTTGGTGAATGTTGGCCACTAGGGGGCGCTGCAAATGTGGAAAATTTATATCTCTTAAACGGCTGCACCGATTTCTACAAAATTTGGTGGGTAATATTAAGGGCCTTTCCTGAGGCCAAATCTCTAAGGTGGGTGTGGCTGAACAATGTGGGCGTGGCTTATTACAAGTTAAACAACAAACATTTCCTACAGCTGAACTGTTCTGCTGAGGGCTGTGAAATTTCTATGGACCCTATAGAATAGGACACAGATCTACCAGAGCAAAAACTGTGGATGTGCTCCGCTAGGTGGTGCTATAACGGACAAATACGTGTTTTTGCCTGTAACTTCCACATTTTGAATGACACATTGATAAACTTTACATCTTTGTATTCCTTGGATAGAGATGAGTCTTTTGACATAGGCCACACCCACTTCCACTGCATATTTTTCTTTCTAAGTCGCTACATATTGAAAACATACTTTTTCGAACTCCTACTAGGGTTTAAGCCCCATTGGCTTCAAACTTTGCACAGCCAACTCCAGAGGCTTCTGATCTAAAGTTATCACAATCAGCTTGCTGCTGTAAAAAATGTACTAGTTATGAATGAACAAATTTTTTGCTAGCTAAAAAACACATATTGTTGCATATCTTTGACAAAGTAAATGCTATCATCATCAAACTTAAAATACTTCTTTTAGAGGTCAACCAGATGCTCTGTGCCAAATTTGGGTACAAATCGGACAATAGGGGGTGCTATAAAAAGCGAAATATCAAGTAAAAAAAAAGTTAGTCCGATTCACATGAAATTTGGTGAGTATGATGAGGGGTCACTCCTGAGACCAGCTGTAAAGTTTGGTAATGATTGATCAATGTGGGTGTAATTTATTACAACAAATCCCAGTCCCACACATTCCTCCTTTTGCATTCCTAATGCATTGGTCCCATTCCAGTGAATGCAGGGAATCCGGCTCCAACTGTTCCTGCAGCCTAAAGCGTACATGGTAGAGCGCTGACATTTGGAGGGTTGGTCCAGACCCCTGCACGGAACTGAGACGCAAACAATTATATATGTCCACCTGCAGGGGGCGATAGAACCAAAGACAGTGCATTTTGGTCTATAACTCCCACACTGCATATTGCACATTAAAAAACCTCATATCCTCAGATTCTCTGAGTACAGCTGAATCACATGGGCGCGGTCAGGCAGATTTGGGGGAGGACTTTTTTTCCGGCAAAACTGCGAAAACTGGAAAACCTACTTTTTGAAACTCCTACTTGGGATTTTATCTGTTCTGTGTGAATCTTAGCATGTACGCTCTTCTCATAGACATGTTACTAAGTTATCAAAATAATTTCATTCAGTCGAAACATGCAACAATTATAAATGAATACGTTTCTGTAGCTAGCTAAAAAAATGTTAACTATTACATATCTCAGACAAATTAAATGCTATCAACACCAAATGTTAGATACTTTGTTGGCATGTTAGTCTTAGGGTATGAGCCAAATTTTGTGAATGTTGCCCTCTAGTGAGCGCTGCAAACATGAGATATTTGTATTTCTTAAACGGCTAAACCGATTTCTATGGAATTTGGTGAGTATGATGTGGGGTCACTCCTGAGACCAGCTGTACAGTTTGGTGCAGATTGGTTAATGTGAGTGTAATTTATTCCAACTAATCCCAGTCCCACACATTCCTCCTTCCACTCTACTGGTGCATTTGTCCCATTCCAGTGAATACAGCGGCTCAGACGGTGGAATACTAACTCCAACTGTAAACCCTTATGAACGGGGCCCAGCCTCCACCAGCTCAGCCCCAGACCCACGTCCTTCGGGGACGACTTCCATGGGCTCTGTGGGGCCTGGGGTCCGAGTGGGCGGGGAGGCTTGGCCCCCGTTCATAACTGCTCGCAGTTCTAGTTCTTTTTATTTTTCCGCAGATAAAACTGTTACTGCAGCCTAAACCGTACATGGTACGGCGGTGCAATTTGGAGGGTTGGTCCAGACCCTGCATGGACCTGTGTTGGAAAAATGCTGAGTCATTATTCATTATGTGTGATGTTTACCACTCTGTAACACCCCCAACCCAGGAACGGAGTTCTTGCCTTGAGTTAAAACCCAAACACCTAAATCTCTGAATGTGTAGATAGAGGATGGCGCCTGCACTCCAGATTGGATCCAAGCAAGGTTAGAGTGGAGAGGTCATCATGACCTCTTCACGGAGCAGAGAAGGAGTAGTACGGGGTGGTACGATGTACGTAAGGAATGACATCATAGTTTGAGGGGGTTGGATTTGGTTCTATATAATCTTTAGTTTTCTCTTGTTTAATCAGACTTCACTTACAGAGTTTCTCTGTGATTGACTTCTCAATAAATGCATTTATTTATTTTAACTCTAACTTTCTCTCCTCCTCTTTGTGTGTGGGTTATCAGTTGAACATTTCCATAACAGACCTCAGACGCAAAAATGCGCATATATTCACCAGTAGGCGGCGCTATAATCAACGATAACGCGTTTTGGTCTATAACTCCCACACCGTATGTCGCACATTCAAAAACCGTATATCCTCAGATTCCCTGAATAGTACTGAATCACGTGAGCTAGGCCACGCCCATTTCCGCCATGACTTTTCCCCCCACAAAATCGTGAAAACTTAAAAACCTACTTTTTCAAACTCTGACTTGGGAGTTTTTCCGATCTGCGTGAATTTTCACACATACACTCTTCTCATGGACCTGATCCAAAGTTATCACAAGAATTTTGTTTGGTTGAAAAATGCGCAAATAATTAACGAACAAATTTCTGTAGCTAGCTACAAAAATGCTAACTCTTACATATCTCGGTCCAAGTAAAAGCTATCAACACCAGATCTTAGATCCTTGGTTCTCATGTCACTCTGAGGGTATGAGCTGAATTTGGTGAATGTTGGCCACTAGGGGGCGCTGCAAATATAAAAAATGTATATCTCCTAAACGGCTTGACCGATTTCTACAAAATTTGGTGGGCATGATGGCCCATCCTGAGGCCATATCTCGAAGGTGGGCGTGGCTGAACAATGTGGGCGTGGCTTATTACAAGTTAAACAACAAACATTTCCTACAGCTGAACCGTTCTGCTGAGGGCTGTGAAATTTCTATGGACCCTATAGAATGGGACACAGATCTACCAGAGCAAAAACTGTGGATGTACTCCACTAGGTGGCGCTATAACAGACAAATACACATTTTTGCCTCTAACTTCCACATTTTAAATGACACATTTATAAACTTTACATTTTTGTATTCCTTGGATAGAGATGAGTCTTTTAAAATAGGTCACGCCCACTTCCACTGCATATTTTTCTTTCTAAGTTGCTACATATTGAAAACATACTTTTTCGAACTCCTACTAGGGTTTAAGCCCCATTGGCTTCAAACTTTGCACAGACAATCTCCAGAGGCTTCTGATCTAAAGTTATCACAATCAGCTTGCTGCTGTAAAAAATGTACTAGTTATGAATGAACAAATTTTTTTGCTAGCTAAAAAACACATATTGTTTCATATCTTTCTCAAAATAAATGCTATCACCATCAAACTTTAGATCCTTGTTTTAGAGGTCAACCAGATGCTCTGTGCCAAATTTGGTACAAATTGGACAATAGGGAGCGCTATAAAAACAGAAATATCAAGTCACAAAAAAGTTTGTCCAATTCATACAAAATTCGGTGAGCATGATGTGGGGTCACTCCTCAGAACAGCTGTAAAGTTTGGTAATGATTGGTCAACGTGGGTGTAATCTATTACAACAAATCCCAGTCCCACACATTCCTCCTTTTGCATTCCTAATGCATTGGTTCCATTCCAGTGAATGCAGGGAATCTGGCTCCAACTGTTCCTGCAGCCTAAAGCGTACATGGTAGAGCACTTACATTTGGAGGGTTGGTCCAGACCCCTGCACGGAACTGAGACGCAAACAATTATATATGTCCACCAGCAGGGGTCGATAGAACCAAAGACAATGCATTTTGGTCTATAACTTACACACTGTATGTCGCACATTAAAAAACCTCATATCCTCAGATTTCCTGAATAGGGCTGAATCAAATGGGCGTGGTCAGGCAGATTTGGGGGAGGACTTTTTTTCCAGCAAAACTGCGAAAACTGGAAAACCTACTTTTTCAAACTCCTACTTTGGATTTTTTCCGATCTGCATGAATCTTGGCATGTACGCTCTTCCCATAGACATGATACTAAGTTATCAATAGAATTTTGTTTGGTCAAAAAATGTGAAATTTATAAATGAATAATTTTCTGCAGCTAGCTAAAAAAATGTTAACTATTACATATCTCAGACAAATTAAATTCTTTCAACACCAAATATTAGATACTTTGTTTACATGTCACTGTGAGGGTGTGAGCCGAATTTGATGAATGTTAGCCTCTATTGGGCGCTGCAAATATGTAAAATTTTTATCTCTGAAACGCCTTTACAGATTTCAATGAAATTTTGTGAGTATGATGTGGGGTCACTCCTGAGACCAGCTGTAAAGTTTAGTAATGATTGGTCAAAGTGGACGTAATCTATTCCAACTAATCCCAGTCCCACACATTCCTGCTTCCACTCTACTGGTGCATTTGTCCCATTCCAGTGAATACAGCGGCTCAGACGGTGGAATACTAACTCCAACTGTAAACCCTTATGAACGGGGCCCAGCCTCCACCAGCTCAGCCCCAGACCCACGTCCTTCGGGGCCGACTTCCGTGGGCTCTGTGGGGCCTGGGGTCCGAGTGGGGGGGGAAGGCTTGGCTCCCGTTCATAACTGCTCGCAGTTCTAGTCTTCTTTTTATTTTTCTCCCGCTAAAACTGTTACTGCAGCCTAAACCGTACATGGTATGGTGGTGCAATTTGGAGGGTTGGTCCAGACCCCTGCACGTAACTCAGACGCAAAAATGCACATATATCCACCAATAGGGGGCGCTATAATCAAGGATAACGCGTTTTGGTCTATATCTCCCACACCGTATGTCTCACATTCAAATACCTTAAATCCTCAGATTCCCTGAATAGTACTGTATCACGTGAGCTAGGCCACGCCCATTTCCGCCATGACTTTTTTCCTGTAAAATGGCGAAAACTGTAAAACCTACTTTTTCGAACTCCGACTTGGAATTTTGTCTGATCTCCGTGAATTTTGGAATACATACTCTTCTCATGGGCCTGATCCAAAGTTATTACAAGAATTTTGTTTGGTAGAAAAATGTGCAAATAATTAAAGAACAAATTTCTCTAGCTAGCTGAAAAAATACTAACTCTTACATATCTCAGTCAAAGTATATGCTATCAACACCAGATCTTAGATCCTTGGTTCTCATGTGACTGTGAGGGTATGAGCAGAATTTGGTGGATGTTGGCCACTAGGGGGTGCTGCAAATATGGAAAATTTATATCTCCTAAACGGCTGCACCGATTTCTACGAAATTTGGTGGGTATGATGAAGGGCATTTCCTGAGGCCATATCTCTAAGGTCGGTGTGGCTGAACAATGTGGGCGTGGCTTATTACAAGTTAAACAACAAACATTTCCTACAGCTGAACTGTTCTGCTGAGGGCTGTGAAATTTCTATGGACCCTATAGAATAGGACACAGATCTACCAGAGCAAAAACTGTGGATGTACTCCACTAGGTGGCGCTATAACAGACAAATACGCGTTTTTGCCTCTAACTTCCACATTTTAAATGACACATTCATAAACTTTACATCTTTTTATTCCTTGGATAGAGATGAGTCTTTTGACATAGGCCACGCCCATTTCCACTGCATGTTTTTCTTTCTAAGTTGCTACATATCGAAAACATACTTTTTCGAACTCCTACTAGGGTTTAAGCCCCATTAGCTTCAAACTTTGCACATGCAATCTCCAGAGGCTTCTGATCTAAAGTTATCACAATCAGCTTGCTGCTGTAAAAAATGTGGTAGTTATGAATGAAATTTTTTTTTTGCTAGCTAAAAAACACATATTGTTGCATATCTTTGTCAAAATACATGCTATCAACATCAAACTTTAGCTACTTGTTTTAGAGATCAACCAGAGGCTCTGTGCCAAATTTTGTACAAATTGGACAATAGGGGGCGCTATAAACAGCGAAATATCAAGTAAAAAAAAAAGTTAGTCCGATTCACATGAAATTTGGTGAGTATGATGAGGGGTCACTCCTGAGACCAGCTGTAAAGTTTGGTAATGATTGGTCAACGTGGGTGTAATTTATTACAACAAATCCCAGTCCCACACATTCCTCCTTTTGCATTCCTAATGCATTGGTCCCATTCCAGTGAATGCAGGGAATCCAGCTCCAGCTGTTCCTGCAGCCTAAAGCGTACATGGTAGAGCGCTGACATTTGGAGGGTTGCTCCAGACCCCTGCACGGAACTGAGACGCAAACAGTTATATATGTCCACCAGCAGGGGGTGATAGAACCAAGGTATATGCATTTTGGCCTATAACTCCCACACCGTGTATCGCACATTAAAAAACCTCATATCCTCAGATTCCCTGAAAAGGGTTGAATCATGTAGGCATGGTTAGGCAGATTTGGGGGATGACTTTTTTGCCGGCAAAATTGCGAATACTCGAAAACCTACTTTTTTAAACTTCTACTTGGGATTTTTTCCGATCTGCGTGAATCTTGGCATGTACGCTCTTCTCATAGAATTGATACTAAGTTATCAAAAGGACTTTGTTTGGTCAAAAAATGTGAAAATTATTGATGAATAAATTTCTGTAGCTAGCTAAAAAAATGTTAACTATTACATATCTCAGACAAATTAAATGCTATCAACACCAAATAGTAGATACTTGGTTAACATGTCACTGTGAAGGTATGAGCCGAATTTGACGAATGTTGGCTTCTAGGGGGTGGTGAAAAAAAGTGAAATTTATATCTCTTAAATGGAAAAACCGATATCTTTGAAATTTGGTGAGAGTGACGTGGGGTCACTCCTGAGACCAGCTGTAAAGTTTGGTAATGATTGGTCAATGTGAGTGTAATCTATTCCAACTAATCCCAGTCCCACACATTCCTGCTTCCACTCTACTGGTGCATTTGTCCCATTCCAGTGAATACAGCGGCTCAGACGGTGGAATACTAACTCCAACTGTAAACCCTTATGAACGGGGCCCAGCCTCCACCAGCTCAGCCCCAGACCCACGTCCTTCGGGGCCGACTTCCGTGGGCTCTGTGGGGCCTGGGGTCCGAATGGGCGGGGAGGCTTGGCCCCCGTTCATAATTGCTCGCAGTTCTAGTTCATCAATATTTTTATTCTTCCGTTGATAAAACTGTTACTGCAGCCTAAACCGTACATGGTACGGCAGTGCAATTTGGAGGGTTGGTCCAGACCCCTGCAGGGACCTCAGACGCAAAAATGCGCATATATTCACAAGCAGGGGGCGCTATAATCAAGGACAATGTATTTGGTCTATAACTCCCACACTGTATGTCGCACATTCAAAAACCTTATATCCTCGGATTCCCTGAATAGTACTGAATCAAGTGAGCTAGGCCCCGCCCATTTCTGCCATGACTTTTTGCCGCTCAAAATTGCAAAAACTTTAAAACCTACTTTTTCGAACTCCGACTTGGGATTTTGTCTGATCTGCGTGATTTTTGGCAAATACACTCTTCTCATGGGCCTGATCCAAAGTTATCACAAGAATTTTGTTTGGTAGAAAAATGCGCATATAATTAAAGAACAAATTTCTGTAGCTCGCTAAAAAAATGCTAACTCTTACATATCTCAGTCAAAGTAAATGCTATCAACACCAGATCTTAGATCCTTGCTTCTCATGTGACTGTGAGGGTATGAGCCTAATTTGGTGAATGTTGGCCACTAGGGGCGCTGCAAATGTGGAAAATTTATATCTCTTAAACGGCTGCACCGATTTCTACAAAATTTGGTGGGTAATATTAAGGGCCTTTCCTGAGGCCAAATCTCTAAGGTGGGTGTGGCTGAACAATGTGGGCGTGGCTTATTACAAGTTAAACAACAAACATTTCCTACAGCTGAACTGTTCTGCTGAGGGCTGTGAAATTTCTATGGACCCTATAGAATAGGACACAGATCTACCAGAGCAAAAACTGTGGATGTGCTCCACTAGGTGGTGCTATCACGGACAAATACGCGTTTTTGCCTGTAACTTCCACATTTTGAATGACACATTGATAAACTTTACATTTTTGTATTCCTTGGATAGAGATGAGTCTTTTGAAATAGGCCACGCCCACTTCCACTGCATATTTTTCTTTCTAAGTCGCTACATATCAAAAACATACTTTTTCGAACTCCTACTAGGGTTTAAGCCCCATTGGCTTCAAACTTTGCACAGACAATCTCCAGAGGCTTCTGATCTAAAGTTATCACAATCAGCTTGCTGCTGTAAAAAATGTACTAGTTATGAATGAACAAATTTTTTTGCTAGCGAAAAAACACATATTGTTCCATATCTTTCTCAAAATAAATGCTATCACCATCAAACTTTAGATCCTTGTTTTAGAGGTCAACCAGATGCTCTGTGCCAAATTTGGTACAAATCGGACAATAGGGGGCGCTATAAACAGCGAAATATCAAGTAAAAAAAAAGTTTGTCCGATTCACACAAAATTTGGTGAGTATGATGAGGAGTCACTCCTGAGACCAGCCTTAAAGTTTGGTAATGATTGGTCAACGTGGGTGTAATTTATTACAACAAATCCCAGTCCCACACATTCCTCCTTTTGCATTCCTAATGCATTGGTCCCATTCCAGTGAATGCAGGGAATCCGGCTCCAACTGTTCCTGCAGCCTAAAGCGTACATGGTAGAGCGCTGACATTTGGAGGGTTGGTCCAGACCCCTGCACGGAACTGAGACGCAAACAATTATATATGTCCACCAGCAGGGGGCCATATAACCAAGGCATATGCATTTTGGTCTATAACTCCCACACTGCATATTGCACATTAAAAAACCTCATATCCTCAGATTCTCTGAGTACAGCTGAATCACATGGGCGTGGTCAGGCAGATCTGGGGGAGGACTTTTTTTCTGGCAAAACTGCGAAAACTTGAAAACCTACTTTTTGAAACTCCTACTTGGGATTTTATCTGATCTGTGTGAATCTTAGCATGTACGCTCTTCTCATAGACATGATACTAAGTTAACAAAATAATTTCATTCAGTCGAAACATGCTACAATTATAAATGAATACGTTTCTGTAGCTAGCTAAAAAAATGTTAACTATTACATATCTCAGACAAATTAAAAGCTATCAACACCAAATGTTAGATACTTTGTTGACATGTTAGTCTTAGGGTATGAGCCAAATTTTGTGAATGTTGGCCTCTAGTGAGCGCTGCAAACATGAGAAATTTGTATTTCTTAAACGGCTAAACCGATTTCTATGGAATTTGGTGAGTATGATGTGGGGTCACTCCTGAGACCAGCTGTACAGTTTGGTGCAGATTGGTTAATGTGAGTGTAATGTATTCCAACTAATCCCAGTCCCACACATTCCTCCTTCCACTCTACTGGTGCATTTGTCCCATTCCAGTGAATACAGTGGCTCAGACAGTGGAATACTAACTCCAACTGTAAACCCTTATGAACGGGGCCCAGCCTCCACCAGCTCAGCCCCAGACCCACGTCCTTCGGGGCCGACTTCCGTGGGCTCTGTGGGGCCTGGGGTCCGAGTGGGCGGGGAGGCTTGGCCGCCGTTCATAACTGCTCGCAGTTCTAGTTTATGTTTGTAGTTGCATTAATTCTAGACCAAGGTCTTGTATTAGTGATGGGAGAGTTGGACCACTACATAAAGTCTTCTCCAGTGCATCCAAAAGATTCTCAATGGGGTTCAGGTTTGGACTCACTGGTGACCAATCCATGTGTGAAAATGATGCCTAATGTTGCTTGAACCCCAAGAAGTATTGATCATATATATTGACGTAGGCCAAGAAGAGAAAGCTGCAGATGGAGCTTATACAAGAGCGTATTTTAAAATTCTAGTATTTTTTTCTTCTGATTATAGCTACTTCAGCTATATGTTAGACACAAACACTCTTTGCCCCCTATTTTATTTGTTGGGAACTAGTCGCCCTAATTTATGTTAACAAATGAATTCATCAGACCATGCCACAAATTTTTAATAATGACAATAATAATACATTTTATTTATAGGTGTCTGTCAGGACAACCAAGGTCACAGTTGTTAAAAATAAATAAAACACAATAAAATTACACATATACATATAAAAAACACATAGGTACATAAAATGGCAGTAGATAAAAGTGAAATTATGGAATTGAGTAGGCCTGTCTGAAGGTATCTGATTTGAAGGTAGTAATAGAGTCAGAGTTTTTTATGTGTTCTGGGAGGGCATTCCAGAGGCAGGGGGCTGAGCAGCTGAAAGCTCTGGACCCCATGGTAGTCAAGCGGGCAGGTGGGAGGGTGAGTTGGACAGATGAAGATGACCTGAGACTGCGGGTGGGAATGTTTTTGTGGAGGAGGTTATTGAGGTACTGAGGGGCAAGGTGGTTTATGGCCTTGAAGGTGAGAA
This sequence comes from Sphaeramia orbicularis, assembly GCF_902148855.1. Lineage (NCBI taxonomy): Eukaryota > Metazoa > Chordata > Actinopteri > Kurtiformes > Apogonidae > Sphaeramia > Sphaeramia orbicularis. The sequence goes on from NC_043964.1 coordinate 45,030,151, forward strand.
AAGGAATTTTATATATGATGGGAAATTTAACAGGAAGCCAGTGGAGTTGTTGCTGGACAGGTGTTATGTGACTCATGGACGGGGTTCTGGTGATGATACGTGCGGCAGTGTTTTGAACCAGTTGCAGTTTATGAAGAGATTTGTCTGGTAAACCAAATAAAAGGGAGTTGCAGTAGTCTAGACGGGATGTGACTCGGCTATGGACCAGAATTGCAGTATTGTTGGGTGAGAAGGATGGACAGAGACGGAAGATATTACGCAGGCTAAATGGGTGATATTATTAATATGAGACTGAAATGAAAGAGTGTTATCAAGGATGAAGTAGCGACTTCAACAAAAAGAGTCGCTGAGAGGCTGAGGCTGGGGCTTTTCCCTTGTCTGACACGCTTAACAGAGAAAAAATCACTGCGATTCGAAAATAAGTTTAACTTTTTATTAATGGAAAAAAATATAATAAACTCATGATACCTTACACAAACTCATAATTAAAGTGATCGCAGCGATCAAAGAAAATAGTGGTCAATAAAAAATACAGTGTCTCCATTCACCCTCTCTTTCTCTCTCTCTCTCTCTCTCTCTCTCTCCATCTACACAGATGAGCTGGTACCTATATTAACACCTCCGCCCATATCTATGACCTACTTATTCTTTAATCAACATAATCACACAAAACCATAAATAATATCATAAACAACAACAAACCCCAATACTTAAATCATCATACTCCTACAAAATAAATCTATTCATGGCTCCTTCATTCCAGCCCCTGATTATCAGGTTATTACACATAATAATTACCCCCATTAATATTAATACGAGACATGAAACCATTAAAAACTTAACATTATTAAAATCCATAACATATCTTTTCTTCTTTCTTCTTTCTGCAAAAGTGAAAAGTCAGTAAAGCCAACAATCAGGCTCAGTCAAAAGGATATTAGCCATCATTCTGTGGCAAGTCTATCAGTCAAAATCAAAATCACGCTGGGGGTCAAAGTGTCACAATGTTCATCAGCGGCTCTTCATCCAGCTTCAGTCTCCTTTAGTAGACAGATATTTGTTATGAGTCGATCCAGTCAACTGCTCTTTGTTGTAATTTGCATCTGACACACAAATCCTCTTCTATCTGGAAAGTTTTGAAGAACTTTTCTCATAATCCAGGAATTTTGAGGTGTTGTGTTATCCATAATAAGCACTATATCTCCTGGGACAATATTATGCCTCACTCTGGACCATCTCTGACTTTCCTGCAATTGTGGTAAGTATTCTTTAACCCACCTTTTCCAGAATAGATCTGACATGTATTGTACCTGCTTCCATCACCTGCGAGCATACACATCAGCCTCCCGACAGTCTCCTGGTGGTAAAGATGGTAAGGTTTTCATCAGCAACAGGTGGTTAGGTGTCAATGCTTCCAGGTAGTTTGGATCTGTAGATGCTTTGGTAATCGGCCGGCTGTTAACTATGGATTCCACTTCACAAATAACTGTGTGAAGTCCATCTTCATCCAGATTTTGCACATTCAAAGTAGAGTTTAGAACCTTTCTCACAGACTGGATTAACCTCTCCCAAGATCCTCCATGATGTGAGCCAGCAGGGGGGTTGAAGGTCCATTTAATTCCTTTCTGAAGGAGTGCATTATTGATCTGGGATTGATTCAATTGCTCAATGGCTGTTTCAACTCATGCTCTGCTCCAAGGAAGTTTGTCCCATAGTCTGATCGCAGTTTCTAGACTTGACCTCGTCTTGCCATAAAATGTCCGAGTGCCTTTATGAAGGAGTCGGCATCCAGTGAAGGTGCCACTTCAATGTGAATTGCACGCATGGCCAGACAGGTAAAAATAACGCCATACCTCTTCACAGCACTCCTTCTGCTTTTTACTAAGAATGGTCCGAAATAGTCTACTCCAACACAAGTAAATGGTGGCTCATCTGGAGTCACTCTTTCAGCAGGTAGATCTGCCATCTGTTGGGACACTGGTTGAGTATTCCGTCTATGGCAGATGACACATTTGGACAGAACTCTCCTTATGACTGTACTCACCCCAGTGATCCAGTATTTCTCCAGTTTGGCTAATATGTGGTTACGGCCACCATTTTCCACTTTTTGGTGAACGTGCCTCAGAAGCAGGTCAGAGATATGGAAATCTTTAGCCAGTATTATGGGATGTTTAGCCTCTGCAGGCATAGACGACCTGCTCAGCTGGCCACCAACTCTCAGAACACCATCTTCAACCAGTGGGCAGAGCTTATAAATGTGGCTATGGCCCTTAACACTTTTGCCATTTTGCAGCCTAGAGAATTCTTCTGGAAACTTCTAACAGAATCTGATGATTTTCAGTTCAGCTTTCTCCAGCTCCTCCACTGACAGACAGCTTGGAACTATCTCTCTCTTGAAAGCATCCATATCCTTCTCCAAAGAACATCTTTGTTGTATCACATCTAAATCAGACCTTGCATGCTTTGTGCTCAACTGTTTCATCTTCTGGCAACAAGCCAAGAGCAAATCTTTGAATCTCAACATCAAAGCCTGTGCATCAGTGCCTCTGTGCAGAATACTGCTGTACTTCCTTGGTCCAAAAAAGCATAAGTGGTAATGATTTTGCTGCCCTTTTTCAACTTAACTTGTACAGGAACTATGGAGAGTTTACAATCATGATCACCAGCCCCAGTGAGGCCACTTGTCATTAAGGTGCTGTCCACTGTTATCTCTGATTTACCTTCTACTTGATCAGAATATTTTGCCTTTTCCTATGGAAGAATGTGAAGAATATTTAGATGTACACACACTTTACACTTTACACAGGAAATCCGTTTTCTGCATTCTTTGCAAACAGCCAAAACAAACACCTTTTTCTCGTAAAAAGCTTATCTTCTCTTTGTGGGTTCTTTTCTCCAACTGAGGGCACAAATATAATGTGTGTCCACCTCCACAACAAAGACACATCCTCCTTGCAGCTTTTAGTTGTTCCTTCTCTTTGGTTCTGGGCTGAGTTTTGTTTTCTATCGGAGCTACAGTGGTGGCAAAGATGCTTCCTTTCATCCCAGAACGAGGCTGTTGCTTGAGTTTGTTCAGACCTTTATTTATTGTCACTGGGGAAGCATTCTGTATATTTCCAAACACTGGGTCAGTTAAGATTTTCACTTGTCTCTCAATAAAATTGGTGATGTCACCAAATGTAGGTCTCTGGTTACACCTTTCCTGCAGCTCACAGGCTACAGTTCTCCACTTGTCTCTGAACTTGTAAGGCAACTTCTTTATAATGATGAGCATATTGGAAGGTAGATCTAGCTCATGCAAATATTCTACCCCTTCCATGGCATTAGAGCAACTTTGGAGGAAAAGACTGTAATCTTGGAGAGCCTTTACATCCTCTGTTTTGATGGAAGGCCATGAAAGAGCTCTTTCCATATATGCAGACTCTACTTTATGCTCATTCCTAAAATGCTCTCTTAGTAGAGCTTTAGCCTTAACATAGCCTCTCTCTGGGTGAAAATCCTGGCAGCTTCTAACCAGTTCCTTAGGGTGACCTCTTGTGTACTGCTCCAAGAAATATAGTCTGTCACTATAGCTGTCAGTGCTTCTTTCCACACCATTCTCAAAAGCTTTAACAAATGCATGATCTTTCAACAGATCACCATCAAAAATTGGTATCTCTCTCTTTGGCAACAGTGAGAGGCATTGCTGTTGTATCAGAAGTGTAGTTATTTCATTTTGCTTTCTCATAATTCCAGACAAACATGTTTTTTTCCCTTTTTCGATCCAAATCTGGCATTCCATATATTTCTATTTTGAGTGTGGATGTTGTCATTGGCACTGCAATACACTAAATTTTGTTTGAATTCATTAAGTGACACAGGCTCAGTATGAATGAACTGAGGTGCAGTTTTCTCCTTAGGCCTTGCTCCTGTGTCCATATAATCATATTTGGGTTTCTTTTGATTCAGTGATATTTGTGGAATAAATGAATTTGCATCTGCATTAAGAGCTTTTGGTTTTGATTTTCCATTTTCCAGGTAAGAGTTCATTCCCTCCGAATGCTTGGATAAAGAACCTTTTCCACTTAAAATGCTCTGAGGTTTCAGGAGGTCTGAGGTCTCAGGAACACATTTAATTTAGCCATGTGTGCTGAAATATCTTCATCCAACTTTAGCTGCTCTTTCTTTCTCCTCAGTGTTCCTCTGGCTCTTCAAGCCCTTGTTTATCCTTTAGTAGTTTCTGTCTTGCCATTAATGCTGCCAAGTCAGCCGCGGCTTTAAAAGGTGCTGAAGAAACAATAGAAACAGCAGACTTTCCTCCAGTAATAGAGTTTTTGCTTCCTGCATTTGATATACTGTCACTCAGCTTTATATTATCTTGCATATCCTCTGTCATGATTATAGACGCAGCCTGAGTTGGTACTTGATGTTCATCCCCTGTTGGACAATGTTGTTGTGGTTCCTCAGATTCACTTAGCCACCTTTTAACAAATGTCTTCACTTCAAATGTCTTACTGTATTTCATGAAGCTGGCCAACCATTCATTTTGTTTGTTTTGTTCATCCTCAGGCAGTAGAGGAATCAACACATTATGTGACATGACTGCATTTCCACAAAGTTGAATTAAATTGTCCACATAATGTTGAACATGTGAGACGTTTTCCTTGCTTTTCATAAGTGTTTTTGTCACAGGATGACAGGGGCTGTTATATGCTGAACAATCGTACATGGCGATGCTTTTAGTGTTTTATGCTTGCTGTGCATTTTTTATTGTAAACTTTATATTGCATGGTGTGTGCGTATGTATATTATATTTTGTGTGCAGCTTGCAGTGATTTTATATGGACTAAGCAGAAGCCAATGTGGATAGGACTTTTTTTATCCAGCACTTCTGTCTCCCCCTGTTCCCCTCCCCCTACACTACACTAACTACTGGTCCACAGCCAGCTGGGCTAGATAATTAGCGGAGGTGCGCACCTGAAAGGTGTTACACTCTCCCCTTCCACGGACTTCCTCGTCAGGTATAAAAGACACAGACTCAGCGACAAGCAGCAGCTCGAGGCCCTGCGGGACGGCGTTTCATGGCCAGCGCTCCAGTATTCGGAAGGTGTCGGGGAAAAGGACTTTGATGAGCCACAAATACGCTAAGTGAAGGAACGTATGAAACTGTGTTCGTGTGGGTGAATGTGGCTGCTATCTGTGTGAAACAGCTCGTAAGTAGATACTGTTCTTCCAGCTGCGGTGGAGTGTTCCTGGGGGAGGACGAGCTGGTGAGGAACAGCGTATCGGAGCTGCAGGAGGACGAGGCCACACAACGGTTCACCGGAGGACACAAAACAGATGCCGCGACAGTTTCCCTGACCCGGACTAGCTGCAACGGAGTGAGGCCGTGGCGCTGTGACCGGACCCACAGAGAGACAAGGCCTGAACAAAGAATCACCGCGTGACACTACATGGACGCCGTCAACAGACTTGAGTATCTTGATTAGCGCTTAGCGCTGATTTCCTTGAAAGGATGTGGGACTCTGAGACATTTCTTGTGTTTTATTCGTTGCGGTCCCTTTTTTAGATTGTTTTATGTTTTAACATATTTTAATCACTGATCAGTAGTGTTTTAACTATTTTTATACATAGATTCCATTCTGTTCATATTTTATTACAAATAAATCATTGCTTTTATGTATACACCGCTTTCTTGTGTCTGTGTTGGTGTGGCCCGGGGATCTGGCTTAAAGGGGTAACCTCCGTGTGACATAATTTTGGCGCTGTCGGCAGGATCCCCATACCACACCTCACAGAACAAAATGGCTGGTGAAAATGAACAGGAAGATGGAGTAAATGCAGCAGGGCCATCTAGTGTTAATGTGGCACCTGCTATGGCGATGCCATGGTTTATGGCATTACCTTTTCTTCCCAAATTTTCAGGAAAAGGTGGTAATATCAAATTTGATGTATGGCTAGAACAAATGGAATCTATGCTCAGGGCTCAGGGTCTGGGGGCTCAACAGAAGGTTGATTTTGTACTTTGGGGACTGGATGGGATGGCAAAAAGACAAGTAATGCTGCTTGAAGCAGAGAGACGGGGGTCCTCTACGGCCATTCTAGATGAGCTGAAAAGACTTTACGGACAGCCATGTTCCTTAACCCATATTCGGGTTCAGTTTTTTCAGTGTAGACAGAGGGAGGAAGAAAGTGTGGAATTATATATGTTACGTTTTAGAGAACTATTTAATAAGTGGAAGGAAAGTGAACCTCAAGTAGCTGCTCAAGTAGAGCCCACAGCTAGAGACCAGTTTGTCAAAGGGCTTCAGGTAGGCAAGGTAAAGAGGAAAATGGGAGTCTTACCAGACAAAGACCTGACCTTAATTTTTCTGAAACCTGTAGGGAGGCACTGGCCCTAGAACAGGAACAGAGTAGAGAGGATGAAGTACAGGCCTCCCGGGTGAGGGCACCATTTTCCCAAGAGACTGATTTTCAAGAACTCAATCAGTGGAAGGAAGAAGTAAAAATGGAGTTAAGGAAGGAAATGCAGGAACAACTAGCTTCCATTAGCAAAACCTTGGTAGAAGAGGTGCGGAATCAGTTGTCTCCTGTAACAGCTTACTTACCCCCAGGACGAGAGGAGCCACCTAGAGGACGAGTGGACCAAGGACGCTACCAGCGGCAGCCACGGTCGGCCAGAGACTTTCAGTGGGACAACAGTGGGAGGCCCATATGCAGAAACTGTGGGGAGGTGGGGCACATACAGCGCTATTGCAGTGCTAGGGCCCAAAGGCAAAATCCGTTAAACTAGAAACCCCAGCTACTATGGGGCAGGTGGCTGGGGGTGTGGCTTGTGGGAGAAAAGTACAACGGCCTGACATTGTGGGAACATGCCCTGGGGTGACTGTGGAGGTAGAGGGGATAGAAGTGCCTTGCATCTTGGACACGGGCTCCCAGGTGACACTATTTAGTGAAACATTTTTCCAGAAATATTTTGGCCATGTACATTCTAGGGACAAGGGTGACCTCCACTGGTTGACCCTGAAAGCTGCCAATGGCCTGAAAATACCCTATACTGGTTATGCTATCATGAACTTCTGTATTGGGGGAATTAGAGTATTGGACAAGGGGGTGGTGATTGTTGCAGATGACTGTTTGGGGCCAGAAAAAGGGATTTTGGGAATGAATGTGATTGTTGAATGCTGGAAAGCTTTATTTCAGGGAGACCACCCAGGAATGACAGCCTTCACCTCCACCATCTCAGATGGTGCAAAGGAGGCTTGGGAGAAGGCTTTTGCCACCTGCAAGCGGATAGAAGAGGAATTCTCCCCTGACGGGAAGGTGGGGGTGGCCCGGCTGAGCAAGCAAGACCCCGTTGGGGTACCCGCATATAGGGAAATGGTCCTCTGGGCTCAGGTAAAAGAAACATCTAAAGCCAATACTTCCTGTGTAATAGTAGAGGGGATTAATGATGAGGAGCAATGGCAGGTGGCCCGAACCTTGGCTACTGTAAAAAATGGAAAAGTGCCCATTCGTATTAAGAATGTAAACCCATTCCCCATTGTTGTGCCTCAACGCCGCCCTCTTGCTTCAGTTAACCAGGTCCTCCCAAGCGATTTCCATGGAGAGAGGGAGCTCATACTCCAGGCAGAGGGACCAGGGACGGTCAAAGTGGACGTCCAGAATGTACGGCTGTCATCTGAGGAAGAACACCCAGTATGCTCCCTGAAGGGTGAGGGACTAACAGAAGAACAATATAAAATGGACCAGCTTCTCTGTAAGTGGAAACACGTCTTTGCAGCCCATGAAGAAGACTATGGGTGGACGGACACAGTACAACACCAGATTCAAACTGGTACAGCTCCACCAAGTCGAGAGAGGTATCGGCCCATTCCCCCCTCCCTTTTTTCAGAGCTAAGGAAACTGCTGCAAGGTATGTTGGATGGTGGGGTGATCATTGAGAGTTCTAGCCCCTGGGCAGCCCCTATTGTGTTGGTAAAAAAGAAAGACGGCACTTGGAGATTTTGTGTAGATTATCGCAAGCTGAATGCTTTGACTCACAAAGACGCTTTCCCCCTACCTAGGATAGAGGAGTCTCTTACCTGCCTGAAACAATCCCGGTGGTTTTCCACACTGGATTTAGCCAGCGGGTACTGGCAAGTACAAGTCGACCCCAAAGACCAGGAAAAGACTGCCTTCACCACGCTGCTGGGGCTGTACGAGTTTCAGCGGATGCCCTTCGGTTTATGTAATGCCCCCGCAACCTTCCAGAGACTGATGCAGCGTTGTCTGGGGAGTCTGGTAAATAACACTCTGCTCATCTATTTGGATGATGTTATAATTTTTTCACCTGACTTTCAGAGCCACCTCCAACACCTCGAGCAGGTGTTTGAGAGGCTGTGGAAACACGGACTGAAACTACAGCCCCACAAATGCAAACTGTTTCAGCCCCAAGTGAACTATCTTGGCCATGTGGTTAGCAAGGATGGCGTAGCCACAGATCCAGGGAAGACTGCAGTGGTACAACAGTGGAAACCCCCTAACACCGTTCGTGAGGTTATGTCCTTTCTGGGGTTCGCAGGCTACTATAGATATTTCATTCCTGCGTTCTCTCGTATAGCTGCCTCTTTAAATGCCCTCCTAGCTGGCCACGCCACAAAAAAAGACCAGCCAGTGCAGTGAACACAGAACTGTCAGACTGCCTTTGACCAATTAAAGAAAGCCCTGGTAAGCGCCCCAGTTCTTGCTTTTGCTGACTTTGCCAAGCCTTTCCACCTGTACACAGATGCAAGTCTGGAAGGCTTGGGTGCGGTTTTGTCACAAGTCCAAGATGGACGAGAGTGGGTTATAGCATATGCCAGTCGGAGCCTGTCCCCAACCGAGAAAAATGATCACAATTACAGCTCGTTTAAATTGGAGCTACTTGCATTAAAGTGGGCCATAACTGAAAAGTTCAAGGACTACTTATGGGGAGCGAAGTTTACGGCCTTCACTGACAATAACCCACTGGTCCACTTGAACACAGCCACACTCGGGGCTGTGGAACAGAGGTGGGTGGCAAAATTGGCAAATTTTGAATTTGGTATTAAATACAGACCTGGTGTTGCTAACAAGAATGCAGATGTGTTGTCAAGGTTTCCACAGGATGGAGAGACGGAAGCCCTCCCAGTCACCATTGAGGACGCCCAGACGACCCGAGAGCCACAGAATCAGTGGGTAAGGAAGCAAAGACAAGACCCGGCCATAGAAGTAGTGCAGCAGTGGCCCAGAGAGGCCACCCACCCACCAGTGAAGAGAGGGAACAGACCTCCGCTGCCACTAAACGGCTATATTGTTCTTGCTCAAATTATTATTATTAGGCCCGAGCCGAGTAAAGCCAGCGCAGGGCCTATTTAGTCTGCAGTGGGCGCATGGGGACGAAATCGCCAGTGACGCGGTCGCCTTTCACCACTGTCGCCACTCTCAGAATGAATGGGAGTCAATGGGACACACCCACGCGGGGTCAGTCACATGTGTGTAAGTGCACGACACGTGACCACTGACCCCACAGACATGTGGGGGAGCTTGAGAGCTTTCAAATAAGGCCAAATACGTGGTTGCCATAGAAACGGCTATATTGTTCTTGCTCAGATAATTATTATTTTTATTTTTATTTATAAAAATAAAGAGTAAAGCCGGCGCAGGGCCTATTGAGTCTGCAGTGAGCGCATGGGGACGAAATCGCCAGTGACGCGGTCGCCTTTCACCACTGTAGCCACTCTCACACATATTCACATTCACGGCACTGAGACCTTTCCGAAGATGTACATGATGTGCACAAATCGCATATTTACACCTGCTCAGAATGAATGGGAGTCAATGGGACATGCGCACTCGGGGTCAGTCACGTGTGTGTAAGTGCACGACACATGACCTCTGACCCCACAGACATGTGGGGGAGCTCGAGAGCTTTCAAATAAGGCCAAATACGTGGTTGCCACGGAAACGGCTATATTGTCCTTGCTCAGATTATTAGTAGGACCGAGCCGAGTAAAGCCGGCGCAGGGCCTATTGAGTCTGCAGTGAGCGCATGGGAAGGAAATCACCAGTGACGCAGTCGCCTGTCGCCACTCTCACACATATTCACATTCACGGCACTGAGACCTTTCCGAAGGTGTACATGACATGTACACAAATCGCATATATACACCTGCTAAGAATGAATGTGAGTCAATGGGACACGCGCACTCGGGGTCAGTCACGTGTGTGTAAGTGCACGAAGCGTGACATCTGACCTCACAGACATGTGGGGGAGCTCGAGAACTTTCAAATAAGGCCAAATTCGTGGTTTCCACGGAAATGGCTATATTGTTCTTGCTCAGATTATTATTATTTTATTAGGCCCGACCCGAGTAAAGCCGGCGCAGGGCCTATTGAGTCTGCAGTGGGCGCATGGGGAAGAAATTGCCAGTGACGCGGTCGCCTTTCGCCACTGTCGCCACTCTCACATACATTCACATTCACGGCACCGAGACCTTTCCGAAGATGTACATGACATGTGAACAAATCGCATATTTACACCTGCTCTAAAATGAATGGGAGTCAATGGGACACGCCCACTCGGGGTCAGTCACGTGGGTGTAAGTGAACGACACGTGACATCTGACCCCACAGACATGTGGGGGACCTCGAGAGCTTTCAAATAAGGTCAAATACGTGGTTGCCATAGAAATGGCTATATTGTTCTTGCTCAGATTATTATTATTTTTATTCTTTTTTTTTTTTAGGCCCGAGCCGAGTAAAGCCGGCGCAGGTCCTATTGAGTCTGCAGTGGGCGCATGGGGACAAAATCGCCAGTGACGCGGTCGCCTTTCGCCACTGTCGCCACTCTCACACAAATTCACATTCACGGCACTGAGACCTTTCCGACGGTGTACATGACATTTGCACAAATCGCACATTTACACCTGCTCAGAATGAATGGGAGTCAATGGGCCACGCCCACTCGGGGTCAGTCATGTGTGTGTAAGTGCACGACACATGACCTCTGACCACACAGCTTTCAAATAAGGCCGAATATGTGGTTGCCATAGAAACGGCTATATTGTTCTTGCTCAGATAATTATTATTTTTATTTTTATTATTTATTAGGCCTGAGCCGAGTAAAGCCAGCGCAGGGCCTGTTGAGTCTGCAGTGGGCGCATGGAGACGAAATCGCCAGTGACGCGGTCGCCTTTCGCCACTGTCGCCACTCTCACACATATTCACATTCTCGGCACTGAGACCTTTCCGAAGATGTACATGACATGTGCACAAATCGCATATTTACACCTGCTCTGAATGAATGGGAGTCAATGGGACACGCCCACTCCGGGTCAGTCACATATGTGTAAGTGCACGACACGTGACATCTGACCCCACAGACATGTGGGGGAGCTCGAGAGCTTTCAAATAAGGCCAAATATGTGGTTGCTGTGGTTGCCATAGAAACGGCTATATTGTTCTTGTTGCTCAGATTCTCATTTTTCTCCTGCTCTTTGAGCTCAATTTTGACCCTCTGAACATTTATGAAAACTCACCAAATTTTGCCTAAAATTCAGAAGTGCGAGAAATTGAATTTACATATATGTTTCATAGAGGTCGGGAAAGAAATGTTGCAGCAGCGCCCCCTTGAAAAGTGAAAATGCATTGCGCCAATGGGAGCTTGTCCAACATAAAGTTTGTCGTAGAGCCACGAAAATCAGTACACAGATTCATCATGAGGAGACAAACAAAAAATATTATGATGGCCATGCCCCTAAACCAATCGGAAGTCGGCCATATAGGATTGAAATGTCCAAAATGCTGAGTCAGCGTTTTCACTGACGTTGTATTTTAACTATCTCCTACTAAGCCATTTGGCCATATGAGGTCAAAATCGATGTACAGTATCTAGAGAAATGGGACATCAAAAGTTATCCGAATTTTTTGAATCAGTGTCACTGTTTTTGTGTGACGAGGTTACAAACTTTGCAAAGTTTTTTCGAAAATTTTACATCACAAAAATTGCTTCAGCTTAGACATACAAACACCGATTTGGCTGAAATTTGACTCAGACGTCTATCTCCCAGGCCTACACCCATTTATTGAAAGAAATTGAAATTTCGCACTATAGCGCCCCCTACAAATGTACATTTACAAAAATAACATCAGTTCGGACATACAAACACCGGTTTGGCTTAAATTTGACTCAGTCATCTGTCTCCCAGGCCTACACCTATTTGTCAAAAGAAACTGAAATTTTGCACTACAGTGCCCCCTACAAAATTTTTTATTTTATTTATTTATTTATTTTTAATTAAAATTGCTTCAGTTCGGACATACGAACACCGATTTGGCTCAAATTTGACTCAGACGTCTATCGCCCAGACCTACACCCATTTATCAGAAAAATTTTACATTTGGTGCTATAGCGCCCCCTACAACTTTACCTTTACGATAATTACTTCAGTTTGGACATACGAACACCAATTTGGCTTAAATTTGAATCAGTTTGTCAATCTCCCAGGCCTACACCCATTTATCAAAAGAAAATGACATTTCGCTCAATAGCGCCCCCTACAAATTTACCTTCACGAAAATTGCATTAATTCAGACATACGAACACCGATTTGGCTCAAATTTGACTCAGTGGTACATCTCGCAGGCCTACACCCATTCAGTGGTAGAAATTTAATTTTAGCTGCATAGCGCCCCCTACAGATTTACTTATACAAAAATTTCTTTAGTTTGGACATACAAACAAAGATTTGCCTCAAATTTGAATCACTTGTCAATCTCCCAGGCCTACACCAATTCATCAGAAGGCATTGTAATTTGGTGCTAGAGTGCCACCTGCTGAATGATGGACATACTTCTACTGGACGTGCCTATGGCGAGGGCCTTTAGATGCCGCTTTAATTTTCCCTTCTCCTGCACTTTGAGCTCAATTTGACCCCCTAAACATTTACGAAAAGTCACCAAATTTTGCCCAAAATTCAGGAATATGCAAAATTGAATTTACATATACATTTTGTAGATGTTGGTAAAGAAATGTTGCGACAGCGCCCCCTTGAAAAGTGGAAATGCATTACGCCAATGGAAGCACGTCCAACGTAAAGTTTGTCATAGAGCCACGAAAATTGGTTCACAGATTAATCATGAGGAGACAAACAAAAAATATTATTATGGCCACGCCCCTAAACCAACCCTTAGTGAGCCATATTGGATTGAAATTTCCAAAATGCTGAGTCAGCGTTTTCGCTGACGTCGTATTTTAACTATGTCCTCCTTGGCCGTTTAGCAAAATGACCTCAAAATCGGTGTACAGTATCTAGAGAAGTGGGGCATTAAAAGTTAGCCAAATTCTTGGGATTGGTTTCACCGTTTTTGTGTGATGACATCACAAACTTTGCAAAGTTTCTTCGGGAATTTACCATTACAAAAAATGCTTCAGCTCAGACATACGAATACCAATTTGGCTGAAATTTGACTCAGACGTCCATCTCCCAGGCCTACACCCATTTGTTAAAAGAAATTGAAATTTCACACCATAGCGCCTCCTACAAATATACATTTAAAAAAATGACACTAGTTCGGACATACGAACACCGATTTGGCTCAAATTTCACTCAGACGTGTATCTCCCAGACCTACACCCACTTATCAGAAAAATTTTACATTTGGTAATATAGCGCCCCCTACAACTTTACCTTTACGATAATTGCTTCAGTTGGGACATACGAACACCAATTTGGCTCAAATTTGAATCAGATTTCAATCTCCCAGGCCTTCACCCATTTATCCAAAGAAAATGACAGTTCTCTCAATAGCACCCCCTACAAATTTACCTTCACGAAAATTGCATCAATTCAGACATACGAAAACCGATTTGACTCAAATTTGACTCAGAGGTACATCTCGCAGGCCTACACCCATTCAAAGGAAGAAATTTAATTTTAGCTGCATAGCGCCCCCTACAGATTTATTTATACAAAAATTTGTTCAGTTCGGACATACGAACACTGATTTGTCTCAAATTTGATTCAATTATCAATCTCCCAGGCCTACACCCATTCATCAGATGACACAAAATTTGGGGCTAGAGCGCCACCTTCTGAACAATGAACATACTTCTACTGGACGTGCCCTTGGCGAGGGCCTTTAGATGCTGCTTGCGGCTTTAATTTATTTTTATTTTTTTTCTCCTGCCCTTTGAGCTCAATTTTGCCCCCTGAACATTTACGAAAACTCACCAAATTTTGCCCAAAATTCAGAAGTGCGAGAAATTGAATTTACATATAGGTTTCGTAGATGTCGGTAAAGAAATGTTGCAACAGCGCCCCCTTGAAAAGTGGAAATACATTACGCCAATGGGTGCATGTCCAATGTAAAGTTTTTCGTAGAGCCATGAAAATTGGGACACAGATTCATCATGAGGAGACAAACAAAAAATATTATTAGGGCCACGCCCCAAAACCAACCCTTAGTCGGCCATATTGGATTGAAATGTCCAAAATGCTGAGTCAGCGTTTTCACTGATGTCGTATTTTAACTATCTCCTACTAAGCCGTTTGGCCAAATGAGCTCAAAATTGGTGTACAGTATCTAGAGAAGTGGGGCATCAAAAGTTAGCCAAATTTTTGGGATCGGTGTCACCATTTTTTTGTGACGACGTTGCAAACTTTGCAAAGTTTCTTCCAAAATTTACCATTACATAAATTGCTTCAGCTCAGACATACAAACACTGATTTGGCTGAAATTTGACTCAGACGTCTATCTCCCAGGCCTACACCCATTTATTAAAAGAAATTGAAATGTCGCACTATAGCGCCCCCTACAAATATACATTTACAAAAATGACATCAGTTTGGAGATTCTAACACCGATTTGGCTTAAATTTGACGCAGACATCTGTCTCCCAGGCCTACACCTATTTGTAGGAATAAACTGAAATTTTGCACTACAGCGCCCCCTACAAGTTTTTTTTAAAAATGTTTTTTTTAAATTGCTTCAGTTTGGACATACGAACACCAATTTTGCTCAAATTTGACTTAGACGTCTATCTCTCAGGCCTACACCCATTTATCAGAAAAAAATTTAAATTTGGCGCAATAGCACCCTTTACAATTTTACCTTTACGAAAATTACTTTACTTCAGACATACGAACACCAATTTGGCTCAAATTTGAATCAGTTGTCAATCTCCCAGGCCTACACCCATTTATCAAAAGAAATTGCCATTTCGCTCAATAGCGCCCCCTAAAAAATTTACCTTCACGAAATTTGTTTCAGCTCGGACATACGAACACCGATTTGGCTCAAATTTGACTCAGTGGTACATCTCGCAGGCCTACACCCATTCAATGGAACAAATTGAATTTTGGCTCCATAGCGCCTCCTACCGATTTATTTATACAAAAATTTGTTCAGTTCAGACATACGAACACTGATTTGTCTCAAATTTGATTCAATTGTCAATCTCCCAGGCCTACACCCATTCATCAGAAGACACAAAATTTTGGGCTAGAGCGCCACCTTCTGATCGATGAGCATACTTCTACTGGACGTGCCCCTGGCGAGGGCCTTTAGATGTCGCTTGCGGCTTTAATTTTGGTCTTATTTTTCCTTCTCCTGCACTTTGAGCTCAATTTTGACCCCCTGAACATTTACGAAAAGTCACCAAAGTTTGCCCAAAATTCAGAAATGTGCAAAATTGAATTTACATATAGGTTTCATAGATGTCGGTAAAGAAATGTTGCGACAGTGCCCCCTTGAAAAGTGGAAATTCATTACATCAATGGGAGCATGTCCAACATAAAGTTTGTTGTAGAGCCACAAAAATCGGTACACAGATTCATCATGAGGAGACAAACAAAAAATACTTATGTGGCCATGCCCCTAAACCAACCGGAAGTCGGCCATATTGGATTTATTATACTTAATGTGTAACCCTGATACTATCTATTCAGTTTGTGTTTTTCCTCAGATGCGATGGTATGCAGAGAAGCTGAAATGAAATATTGCTCCTTGGTTAGACAGACTTAACTTAAGATTTTATGCACATGCATAACATCAAAGCTCCTCACTGCAGCGGATGCCCTCTTTGAAGTCAGAAAACCTTAAAACCCCTTGAGATGTGTAATAATTTGCTGTTAATGACTGTTAGTTCATCAGAGATAAGGGAATATCTGCTTCAAGCCTTGATGAGTGAATCCACCACTCCTACCTTCAGATCTCCTTTATCTGGAAAGGAGGAGGTGCATTTGTGATGAGTTTGGTTTTGAAGGCCAGTGGGTATGCTGGCATCTACTTAAAGAAGTGTATGACTTTCATCGCCATTTTTTATTCAAATTTCTAAAACCCGACTGATAGCCTAATTATCACTAATCCATTAGTCTTTCCATACTTACACACCTGAATCACTTCCCTCATGATGAAGAACTTCAAAGATCAGTCCGTCATAAGCGCATTCCGCTTGTTTACACAACAAACTGAAACGTCACAAAGAGCACTGTGGGAATGGGAATCCCACACAGCAGTGTGTGGCGGGTGGGGGGTACACAGGTGACATTGTTGTGGAGCATTTGGAACAAGAAACCTGAGAGGGGTGCATCATTAACCCCTTGGACGGATTGAGGTCTGTCGTATAATAGAATGGGAAATGTATCTCCCCCATCCCAACCCCATACCTGGGGTTCGCCGATAACCTGCTAATCCACGCATCGCTAGTGAGGGGGGCTTTATCAACACAATGCACTGCATCAGGGCTGGTTCACTTTCATTTTGCAATGGGAAAAAAAGAGACTATTGTTGTACAGTAGAGTGGGACATTGGTGCATGCATTCCTATGTATATATATCACACTGCTCAGTTTGAGTACCAGTCATGCGGAACTGGATAATCTTAATAATAAAATTTCAATCATCTTCTTCTCCGAAACTACCATTCTGATTGACTTCAAACTTGGTATACAGCTTCTTTGTGATGATGTCAACACAAAGTATTGAAATTATTTTGATCCAGATCTGATTCTGGATTTGATGCGACTTTGAAAAATTTCCCCATTATTGAGGACTTGCAGCTGGCGTCCCTGGTACACCGCCATATTGGTAGGCATGCTATCTGGATCCAGAAAGTCAGAACTGTTGCTTTATATGGTGTTTTTCTTTGGACTTGTGTTTGCGTGTTTTGTTATTTGTGAGTATGTCTGCTTGTCATAAAAGCACCATAGATGAGTTTCAATGTTTACTAACAGTGATGTGCGCACAACTCAGAGGCAAAAACACGAGCACCAGCTACCAGCTGGCTCACATCAGCGGCGTACACCTCCAGGCTCTCCCTTAGAACTCATGAATGAGCCGATATGTTAGCTCTAAAATGGTCCATTAACTGTCTCTGTCCCAAAGCCGATCCCATTTTCTCTTTCACAGCCGCATAATCTGACTTGACCACATCGGGAAGGCTGTCCCATAGTAGAAAACCAGACTTGCACAGACGGGTGGGAAGTATTCTCACCTGCTCCCTGCTGAACTCACCAGTGTCGCCCGCCGTAGCTCCGACTGCCACTTCCAGCTGCCTCACCTAGCTGAGGAAACTCTGGCTGCCATCGCTGGCAAAGGGAGCAGGTAGATCCACAGTCACTCTCTCTCTATAGGGTGACAGGCCAGGGGAAGCCCTCCTGGTAGGTTTAAAGGAGTCTTCATCACCGTACCACATGATGACAATTCTTTTTTTCCATGCTGCTAAGCGCAACGGGCATGCAGGCTAACTATAATGAGAAGCTACGCTAACCGTGGCTACAAACAGCAGTCGGCAGAACAGAACCACCGCTGCCACCAATGTAACCAAGCGGTCTTTCTGCCTAATTTATAATTGGTGAAAGCAAAGTAATAAACGGCACACAGGAGTTTAGCAGGTCCATCATTTAACACGTTGTACAATCCAAGGAAAGCTTGCCTACCAATATGGCGTCGTAAACAGCAAACCACGTGATCATGTGACATTTGTGCAAAACCTCAATAAGAGATAGGAAGTGGATCGATGCAATAACTCAGTAAATATAAATGATATCAAGTTGAAATTTCTACAGTACAGCCCTGATGAGGATATGACCAAAACATAATGGCCACATGCTGATCAGGATCTTCTTCTGGATCTGGGAACTTACGGAAAATTTGACATGGTCTCTTATGGGGAAAAAATTTCAATCGTCTTCTTCTCCGAAACTATACATCTGATTGACTTCAAACTTGGTATACAGCTTCTTTATGATGATGTCAGCACAAGGTATTGAAATTATTTCGATCCAGATCTGATTCTGGATTTGGTGTGACTTTGAAAAATTTTCTCATTATAAGAGATAGGAAGTGGATTGATACAATAAATCAGTAAGTATCAATGATATCAAGTTGGAATTTGAATTTTTTACAGATCTGATTGGAATATGACCAAAGCATGGGCTATTTCTGTAATATAATAAATACACATATCTGGGTGATAATAAATGGCATCTGGATACATTTCCCAAAGCTTTTAATTTGGCCAGTAAGCTACAGGGCCATTGGTCCTATTTTTATTGAAACACTTTGACATTAACATCCTGCAGTGGGCGGATGCTTCCCCATTGGTCAGACATGTTTGAGTGGCAAGTGTCTGCATCAATGACGTTTAACATAGGAACGTCTCTCTAGAACAGTGTTTCCCAACCTTTTTTGGTTTGTGACGCCATTTTAACATCACAAATTTATGATGACCCCAGACAGTTTTTTGCTAATATTTGTTTGTTTTGGATCATGTACTAGTTTGCTATACTATGTTGCAAATAATCGTTAATTTTAGATGACATTTAGGCTATGTAATGTATATTATTATGGATGGAGGCAGAAAAGCCAGGTGTAGGTTACTGCACAAAGGGAGAGTTTTATTTTCCTTGGTCAGGATACATACAGTCAGTCCAGCTTGGATTTACAAGGCTGACAATTAATACTGAACAAACAATAACTCAAACTATGAATTATGAAAGATCTGCTGCATCTGAAACCGATCGCAATGAATAGTTGAGAGATATACAGTACCACAGTACTTCAGTTATAGCTTCACAATTTATCATGTCTTTTATGGATTGTGATAGTCTCTGTCACCATATATTTTTTATTAGTAAGGTTTTTTTTTTTTTTTTTTTTTTTAATCAATTACTAGAAATTTCAGGCAACCCCAGTTGAATTCCAGGCCACATGGGGTCCTGACCCCAAGGTTGAAAAACACTGCTCTAGAATGAGGAAGTCCCCATTTGGCAATGTACATGTATGCAGTGAAAATCCATGTTCCATCTCCATTCTGTTGATACACACAAACTTTTCAAATAACAGCATTTCTTTTTCACATACAGCATTAGGTGGCTTTTCAAATGTACATCGTATCAAGAGGATGGGGATGGAAGATGGATTTTCACCGTATACCTATACATTGCCAAATGGGGACCTGGGGCCTCATGTACAAAGGTTGCATACGCACAAAAATGTGGTGTACGCCCTTTTCCACCTCATGTTCAGATGTACAAAGAGTGACATGACCGTGGAAATGTGTGGTCCTCCACGCCAACTTCATAGCTGGTGTACGCACGTTTCTAGTGCTTTGGAACCATTGGCAACACTTAGAGGTGACACGGGGAAACTGTTACTAATGTGAAAAAGGTCATTCCTCCGATTGATGGGCACATCGAAGATACACAGATGAACAATGAATACACTGGCACATCATCCCCCCCCCCTACACACACACACACACACCAGAACCAGACCCTGGACCCATCAATGCCAATCCTGCCATCTGAACAGGATGTGATTTCAACCACATGAAGAGACAAGGACACAGAATTCACTTGTTCATAATTGCATTTAATGTAATATTAATGTCTGTGGGAACTTTTATTAGTCGGTCCAGGCGCTCATTGACGCCGCTGATTGTCCTCACGATGTCCTCTTGTGGCTCAGGTGAGCACAGGTGTTGACACGGCTGAGGAAAGGCATTAGAAGCTGGCTGTTGGACCGATGAAAATCTACGGTCTGTGACAGGCTGAGACTGCGTCTCACCGTCTTCTGTCTCATTGTCTTTTGGGAAATAATAAATGGAGTGATTAAACACAAGTCCAAGTCTTTGAGTTCCTCTTTGATATCCTGGCATGATTACACATGATCCTTTATCTTGTTTGGCTGTGATCAGACTATTGTATCACCCGCAGAATGAACTAATGTGTGAGTTGCACAAATACTATATATTTATCTTGGGGGTGATTCGAGTTACCCCTGTTAGACCAGTGCCACTTACAATAGTGGCGACTCTCTCCTCAAACGGGCTGAGTTTGTCTTGTTTCTCCTTCAGCCTGTTTCGGCCTCCGCTTTGCGTCCACCTTGACGTCATGTGATCATGCAGAGAAGGGGGAATCCCACCTGAAGACCCTGTTTATACTGATTTGCATATTTAAATATGGGCGTGGAGAGGGAGGAGCCAGGTACTCCAACATATACACTCAATTTCATGCTGATTGGGATGTACAGAGGAAATGTATTTGGATTTGGGTGTACGCACAGTTTTGTTCATCTGGATTTTTTTGTACGTACAGACTTTTCTGGATTTGGGCGCACGCCAGGTTTCAGTATGAAACCCACGCGAGTCTTTGTACATGAGGCCCCTGCTCATTTCAGACAGACATTCCTATGTTAAACGTCATTGGTGTAGACCAGGGGTCACCAACACAGTACCTGTGGGCACCAGGTCACCTGCAGTGACCACGTGAGTTGCCCGCAGGCCTATTCTAAAACTAGAACTTGTCCAGGTGTCTCCAACACATTGCTTGCAATCGACCAGTGGCTCGCCATGGGTCTGGATTTATGTGCACAAAGTTGTTCTGTTTTTAATTGATATGTTTGGACAGCATATGTAAATTTAGAAAAGGTGAAATCCTTCAAAAATACAGCAGCACATGCTGGTGAAGTTTTATTGTGTGAGTGACAATGTTCCTTTTCACAATTTCGAAGTATTAAAAATGCACATACAGGTGTGTATTATTTGCTTTTAATAATTCTATAAAAATATGCAGGATTGTTCGATATCATAATTTTTGACATAGTATTAAAATATTTAGGAATACAGCATGCAGATGCTTGCGCAAAAGGTTCTGAGTTGCTCTGTTGCTGAATTAAAATGAAATATAATGTCTCATTTTGAAATGTATTTGTTTTTTTCTACTTTTGATTTTCTTAATAAAAGTAAAATAACAATTTCATATTAATGCTTTTTAAGTATTGTAAACGAGGCCGGTGGTAGACATGGGAAGGGGTGGGCTAAGCCCACCCAAATGTCCATCTTGCCCACCCAATCAAAAGTTAAGGGAAAACGTTTATCCAATAGAAAAACATAACAGACTACACTACTATTGACTCTTATTTGCGACTGGATGGGCAGCCTACAGCCCGCCCTATTCCGTCAGTGATTGGTTGTCATTATTCTTTTCCATTTCCTGACCGCTTCATTCACTTGTACAGCAGCTCACAGTCCGTTTCTGGGCTGTGGGGAGTTAAAAGTCCCTCCTTGGTCTCTCCTGCACCTGTCGAGGTCACTGTTGCACCTGTCAGGGTTTCTGTTTAATACCGCGATTCTCTCTATTGTAGTTTCACTGTATCTGTGGCTAGTTGACGTGCTCTTGGGCTGAGCATCGTCTCTGGGCTCCTGCAGAGCAGCCGGCCCAGTTTGGCGGCCACTCACATCACATTATGTACACACACACTGACTAAAGCAGCACCAATAAAACACACACAGTGGGCAACACAATGCCAGTAAAACCAAAAAAACATGCACAGCACCAGTAAAACACACACACACACACACACACACACACACACACACACAGGGTCCAAAGGAAGGGACAAAAATTGAGTGAGGGAAAAATGATCTCTGTCACTAAATTATATTAATTATTCTAATAATTTCATCATGATGGTCTATATGTATATAGTTCTACTGACATTTGAGTCTAAATTTTAGGGTTTTAGATGAAAAAGAAAGATTTGTTGTTCTCTTTGTCATTTGTCACTTTTCAGATTGAATTTGAATAAGACTTTTTTGGTTTGTGAAATATGAACAAATATAATTTTTTTTTTTTATCTGTACTTTTGGCCCAGTTTCAGTTGTTTGTGCGGTTGTTCTGTCTGTGCCACTTTTCAGTCTGAGTTTGAACTACAGTAGACTGTCTTCATTTTGTATAAATTCTGGCCACAGTGAGAATAATTTATTTAATGAGTATTTAGTATTCGTTCTTTGATTTTCCAAGCACATCCAATGAAAAGAAATATGCATGAAGGACTTTTAAAATCATTTTTATTTTGGGGATCAATAAAGTGATTCTTGTACTTACATAAACCCCCAAACCACTTCTTTTCAGTGCCGTCAGGACTGCAGTTCAAATTGTGAGCCTTCAGACCACTATTGCTATCATCTGTACACACCAACCAAGTTGCCCACCTTATATTTCAACCAGCCCACCCTAATATGACAGGCTGGAACTGGCCCTGATTGTAAATGTTAAAACAAAGAACTGTAAATAAATAATGAATAAAAAAACACAATGTTACAAATGTATTATACAACATATGTGTATGTATGAAAATTAGCTATGTAAATAAATGTTCCTAAATTAGAGTAGCTCTCCGGCATCTTCATTATGTAAAAGTACCTCATAGAAGATAAAAGGCTGGTGACCCCTGGTGTAGACACTTGTTACTCAAAGTTGTCTGACCAATGGGGAAGCATCCATCCACTGTGGGATGTATGTGTAAAAATGTTTCAATAAAAAAAAAAAGGACTTCAAAACTTTTTTCAGTTCAATCAAAGAAAGAAACGTGTTCAAATGCAATTTTTTGGGTCTTTTTTGGGTCTCAAATATTTTTTTGCATTCAAACACTTTTTTTCTTTGATTGAAAGGGTTTTTTGAGTGAAGTTTTTTAATTTTTTTGTGATTGAAAAAAAAAAAAAAACATTTTATATATATATATATATATATATATATATATATATATATATATATATATATATATACATATATATATATATATATATATATATATATATATATATATATATATATATATATATATAAAATGTTTTTTTTTTTTTTTTTGGTTAAGGCAACTTTTCTTTTGATTGAATAATAAAGAAACAAATCTACCTTCATAAAAGTTCAAATTTTTAATACATTTTTTTAATCTTTTTTTTCTCCCATTATAATGGGCGACATTTCAAATGCCTATAATTTTTTTTTTTTTTCAATTTACTACAAACTTGGCACATATATAGAGGCAACTGATGTACTGACATCAGCACATGCATAGACATGATAACATCAGCTGGATCGATGCCAAAATAAGCTACACTATGTGCAAGGGACGGGGTTTGTTGTGCCTGGCACCACTTGTTTGTTCCTTTGTTTGTTAACACTCTAACAGCAAAATTATTGGTTGAATTCATACCAAATAGAGGGTATGTACATGATATCACCGCTAGCAGAAGTCACCACTGTTATGCCCACTGAGTGGCAGAAAGAGGGAGATGGGAGACTGCGAAAACTTTGGAACAGTCTAAAAAATGGGGAAGAGCTGTTGTGCCATTGATTGCACAAATAGATTTAAAAAGCACTTGGAGCTATCGTTTTACCGGCTACCTAAAGCCAAAGACAGAAGAAGCAGATGGATCACTGCAATTCGTAGAAATCACTGGAATCCATGCAACGAAACCTGAATTCATGTCAGGTAACGTTAATTTATGTTGTATTCTTGTGTAAAATCATACCTTAAATTACATATCGTTTCGGCTAACGTTATTTCTTAGTAAAGCTCTTAATGTTAGCATCTGTCATCTAGTTCTATATTTCATAACTGAAACATTTTTGTCTTCAATTGTGTGATTATGAAACTTGTGCTCCACATGATTTGTAAACTAGCTTAAACTGAGGCTAACCTAGTTTTCCAAACAAGGGGGTACTCTAGCACAAAGCTGTTGTAGCTATGTTGTATCAAGTATTTGATGTTAACTATACTTAAATATCGAAAGTACCAGTAGATCATACACTCACTTGGGTCAATACTAAGGGTTAAACTACAGTAAATCAGTAGAGAACTGTGAGCACGACTGCTGGGCCTTTTCCTTAGCAATCACCACCACGAAAATACATCTGCACTGACATAAAACCTCAAAAACAATAGTATGTTGAATTGAAAGCACTCACCAGCTGTAATCCTCTAAGTAACGATGACAAGGATGTCAACAACTCTTTGGCTTTTGTATGCTTTCAGGCTTTGCATTGTGTATATTCCCGGCGTTGAAATTAGGTACATACAGGGTGGGGAAGCAAAATTTACAATGAACATTTAGTTGTTTTTTCTCAGCAGGCACTACGTCAATTGTTTTGAAACCAAACATATATTGATGTCATAATCATACCTAACACTATTATCCATACCTTTTCAGAAACTTTTGCCCATATGAGTAATCAGGAAAGCAAACGTCAAAAAATGTGTGATTTGCTGAATGCACTCGTCACACCAAAGGAGATTTCAAAAACAGTTGGAGTGTCCATAAAGACTGTTTATAATGTAGAGAAGAGAATTACCATGAGCAAAACTATTACGAGAAAGTCTGGAAGATACTATTAAAGAAGAATGGGAGAAGTTGTCACCTGAATATTTGAGGAACACTTGTACAAGTTTCAGGAAGCGTGTGAAGGCAGTTATTGAGAAAGAAGGAGGACACATAGAATAAAAACATTTTCTATTATGTAAATTTTCTTGTGGCAAATAAATTCTCATGACTTTCAATAAACTAATTGGTCATACACTGTCTTTCAATCCCTGCCTCAAAATATTGTAAATTTTGCTTCCCCACCCTGTATAAATGTCAGGATACGTGATTTCCGGCCACATATCAATGTTCATACACCACTTGTTGTTTGGTAGCTTGTATGGATCCATGTCGAGTCCAATTGTCTTTAATTTCATGTTATATTCCACATTTTTCCCGGTCTCGCTGGGTCACTGCTATGCTCTGCCATGTTGAGCCAGTTTGTTTTTGCCACTCAGTCTGACTTAGAGGGGCGTGGCCCTGGGGGGAGTGACGTATGTGCATTCCCTCTATTGGGTTTATAGATTGCGAGTGACCCAGAATAGATCTCATTACATTTTGGGAACAGTAGCTCAAAGTTCAAATTTTTTGCGAATTTTTAAAATCTTTTGTTTTTTTCACCATTTACTTATAATGGGCAAAAATTCACATGCCTGTAGCAGCAAAACACTCTGTTGAATTCATGCCAAATTAGGTTTAGAGATTACCAGTGACACAGAATAGATGTGGTTACATTTTGGGTAAAGTCAAAGTTCAAATTTTGTATGAATTTTTTTAAATCTTTTTTTTTTTTCTCCCATTTCCTTATAATGGGCAAAATTTCAAATGTCTATGAAAACATGAATTTTGTTTCAGTGTACTTCAGACTTGGCTGTAGAGGCAATTGATATGCTGACATCAGCACACGCATAGACATGATGACATCTGCTGGATCAATGCCAACATAAGCTACAACACGTGTGAGGGGGGTGGTTTGTTGTGCCTCTGGCACCACTAGTTTTATATTGCGATAAATATTGTTGCATTGCATTGGTTAGTTTTGTTTAAATTGTTATCTTTACTTCCAAAATGCCTTAGAGGTGGTTTTTTACTTAATTTCTCTCAACACTGATTTTTATCATATTGATTTTTACCACCATATTTAATAAGCAACTGTGAGAAATTAAAATGATAGTGATTTTGCAATTATTGTATGTGAAGCTGTTACATAGACACAGAAAACAAAGCACAGATGAAGCTGTTAGAGCTGGAGTTAGAGTAGCAGTAGGAGGATGAGTGGTAGCAGTAAAGATGGTGGCAGTTAGTTGTACTGTTGTGTTTCTTTACAGTCTCACTAATAGTAGAATAGTTTTAGTACTAGGAGGCAAGGAATGTGACACAAAGAACAAAGCACAGCAGAGATCACAGGAAATGCAAAGATCAAGACAAATTAGATATGTTGCGTACAGAACTATACACCTAAGCCACAGGTGGGGAGTGTGCTGTGTGCTTGTCACATATGAAACTGAAATAATGAGCAGCTTTGCCTGTAAGGAGAAGCACCGCTGAGAGTCTGAACTTGGTTTGAATATGAGAAAGAAACTCATTTTGAAGCACAAGGTCACTGACAACCCCAGGGGAGCTGCTATCTCCTCATGACAGCAGCCGCAGCCCATCCATGTACACACAGCCAACAACACAAAGCAGCAGCAAACACACTGCCTCAGAGTGTGTCAATGCAAATATGGTACTATATGTGTGTGAGCGTGTGTGTCGCCTGGAGGTTAATGAGATGAGAAACGAGGGATAGGGAAGGTTGATATTTTGTTGGCAGTGTAGCCAGTGTTTCAGAGACATCATTATTCTCTTGGTAGTGGAAACAGGCTCCGATGATATTGGACGGATGGAAATCATTAGAGAATATCACTTCCTTCGCCTAGAGAGATGGACACAGAGAAACTGTGAGACAACCTGATATCTAAGCAGCCAGAAGATAGAAAGGACACAGGGATGAAGAGGTTGGGAGTGTATAAGGGAAATAAGGCAAACAGATGTGGATTGAATTCCACAGAGGTTTATGACCCAGAGGAAATCCCCACAGTCAAAAGGAGAGAACAGAGAGCCTCTTCACTACATACATGACTCACATTTTCACATTCCATTAAGAAGAGCACCCATTAGGAATAATGCATACTCTTCATTATTAAAATAATATGACTTAGAAGAAAGCATTTTAGAAAATGGCAGAGGGCAAGTAATCACTAGTTTCATAGTAGTAAAGAAACAATTTTAAGTTCCCGAAGCACAACACTTCATTCAGTAATAGCCAAGAAAGTGCACATATTTTTATTGATTTGCAAATACTTGTGTGCTTACATGAATTTTGTGTTGTCTGTTTTGTTTACCTAATTTCATTTGTATAAAGATTTCTATGGAAAAACCTACTTATATAAAAATCACCATACCAACTGTTGTCATTGTTTGAGGTAACATACAGTGACTTGCAAAAGTATTCATACCCCTTGAACTTTTCCACATTTTGTCACATTACGACCACAAACGTATATATATTTTATTGGAATTTTACATGAAAGACCAACACAAAGTGGCATACAGTTGTGAAGTAGAAAGAAAATGATACATGATTAATAATTTTTTTACAAATAAAAAACTGAAAAGTGTGGTGTGCAAAAGTATTCAGCCCCCCTGAGTCAATACTTTGTGGAACCGCCTTTTGCTGTAATCACAGCTGCAAGTCTTTTGGGGTATGTCTCTACCAGCTTTGCACATCTAAAAACTGAAATTTTTGCACATTCTTCTTTGCAAAACAGTTAAAGTTTAGTCAGATTAGATGGAGAGTGTTTGTGAACGGCAGTTTTCAAATCTTTCCACAGATTCTCAATTGGATTTAGGTCTGGAATTTGACTGGGCCATTCTAACACATGAATATGTTTTGTTTTAAACCATTACACTGTAGCTCTGGCTTTATGTTTAGGGTCGTTGTCCTGCTGGAAGGTGAACCTCTACCCTAGTCTCAAGTCTTTTGCAGACTCCAACAGGTTTTCTTCAAAGATGGCCCTGTATTTGGCTACATCCATCTTCCCATCAACTCTGATCATCTTCCCTGTCCCTGCTGAAGAGAAGCACCCCCAGAGCATGATGCTGCCACCACCATGTTTGACTGTGGGGATGGTGTGTTCAGAGTTATGTGCAGTGTTAGTTTTCCGCCACACATAACATTTTGTATTTAGGCCATAAGGTTCAATTTTGGTCTCATCTGACCAGAGCACCTTCTTCCACATATTTGCTGTGTCCCCCACATGGCTTCTGGCAAACAGCAAAAGGGACTTCTTGTTGTTTTCTTTTATGGCTTCAATGGCTTTCTTCTTACCACTCTTCCATAAAGGCCAGATTTGTGCAATGCAAGACTAATAGCTGTCCTGTAGACAGATTCCTCCACCTGAGCTGTGGATCTCTGCAGTTTGTCCAGAGTCACCATCGGCCTCTCTGATCAGTATTCTCCTTGTTCGGGCTGTAAGTTTAGGTGGATGGCCGTGTCTTGGCAGATTTGCAGTTGTGCCCTACTCTTTCCATTTCTGGATGACAGATTGAACGGTACTCCGTGAGATGTTCAGTGCTTGGGAAATGTTTTTATAGCCTAACCCTGCTTTAAACTTTTCCACAACTTTATCCCTGACCTGTCTGGTGTGTTCCTTGGACTTCATGATGCTGTGTGCTCCCCAGTATTCTCATAACAAACATCTGAGGCCATCACAGAACAGCTTTTTTTGTACTGAGATTAGATTACACACAGGTGGACTCTATTTAGTCATTTGGTCAAGGTTTGATTATTCAGCAATCATCAGGAAACTTCTGAAGACAATTGGTTGCACTCAGAGAAAAGGGGGCTGAATACTATGGCAAGCCACACTTTTCAGTTTTTTATTTGTAAAACAATATTAAAAATCATGTATCTTTTTTTCTGCTTCATAATTGTATGCCACTTTGTTTTGGTCTTTCACATAAAATTCCAATAAAATACATTTATATAGAAAAATTCAAGGGGTATGAATACTTTTGCAAGCCACTGTATAGCTTTGAAAATGACTTTCAGACAACCTGTTATTTTCTGTCAAAATTCAACATGTAATCCCTTCAATACAACTTCTTCATATTCTGGTCTTGGCATCTCAACTATTTCTAGATTAGTTTTTAACATAGATGCTCTACATTTATATATTACTTGCACAAACAGGACCAATACATGCACTATAATGAGCAGAGAGGTGTCGGACCAACACGGGAGTTCGGTGCCTTGCTCAAAGGCACCTTGGCAATATACTACTGGTGAACTGGGACCTCTTGAACTGCCAGTTGACACGCGCAAAGTTGTCCAAGATGGGATTTGTGTTTCACGACTTTTACAGTACAGCGATCCAATTATCATTTCCAACGGCGTCTGTTGGCACCATATCAGTGGCTATGATGTGATCTATTGGTGTGCCGCCATTTTGGACAAGTCACAAAAAGCCTTTGAATAGAGGAGCTTTGTTTTTCTGAATTAAAAGCTTTGGGGCGCTTATATTTCTCAACCAATTTAGATTAGATAGAAGTTTATTAGAACTTTATTGAGCCCTTGGGCAGATGCAAATCAGTATGGAAAATGAAGATAATTTTACCTGCAGTTCTACTCCTAGTTTTCTCTCCTTGCCAAGTTTCTATCTATAATAACAGTGCTTTTTATTGTTCAACACCAGAAAATCCTTTGTTTGTAGGTGGATTTTTTTTCTGTGTTGGTCAAAACCAGTGCAGAAAGTCTGCCGTGGTGTGTGTACTCCAAAACTGACCACTTTATTTTAAGTCTATTTTGTCGGTTCCTCGAGCCTCTCTCCACAGTGGTTTTGATCTTTTCATGATTCTGTTCTGAAAGACATCTGGGAGCTTGCAAAAAGTGAAAGTGTTTGCTGAGGCTTCTTGTGCACAAATAGCTTCACACATCAGAAGAAACCCGCTGTATCTGTGTGTTACAGATAGGTAACAGAAAATGTGCTCGCTAGGGCAGCTTTTTATGGTGACATTAAAACCTGAAATCAAGAAAAATTATTATATCCTTTGCTGACTGAAGATCCTCTCTCAGTGCTATTGAATCTTCTTCTGGGTGATAGAAGCATTTTCTGCCTGATGTGAAGGTAGAAAAGACAGACACATGCATTTCAAAGCCTGTATCACTTTTGGGGGGCTGGCGTCTTACCTTGTCCTGGGGGCTTCAAAATGGCCTTTTAACGCTGTCCCTTCCTTTTAATGCACAACTCAGTGTTCAGGTCTGGCATGAAGTGACAGCCTGATCACTCAAGAGCTGAAACCAAGTGGGCGTGAGTATCAGTGGTACATAACTTGCCTCTGGTTCTAAAACAACAATTATATTTGTAGTAGTTATTGGTAATTATACTAGCACTAGCTGTCCTAGTTTTTAACAGTTCTAGTTCAGTTTGCTGTGCATCCATGTGTCTCCCCCTATTCTCTCCCTTCCCCGAACCCCCCCCTTTCTCTCACTCTCTCTTCCATTAACCTCTCTCTTTGACCCCAACTGGTCAAGGCAGACAACCATCCTTCAGGAGTAAGGGTCTGTTCGAGGTTTCTGACTGTTAAAAGGAAGTTTTTCCTCACCACTGTCACCAAGTGTTTGCTCCTGGAGGATTCTGTTAGGTTTCTGTAAATTGGCTTGCGAGTCTGGTTTTCGACCAGCTCTATATGTAAAGTGTCATGAGATAACTTTTGTTATGATTTGGCGCTGTATAAATAAAATTTGATTGATTGAATGATTAAAATTACTCAAATGATAAGACCATAAGACCAGACCATGAATGTAGGAAGGTATTTGGATATTTCACCAGAAGTGGCTCATTAATTAGTGAAAAGTTGTTAAGCTAAGACTGTTTGCAAAAGTTTAAATGGCAATTAACACATACAGAAAATAAATGTTAATGTATGTTGTTAATGTAAATTTTATCACCCATGACCTTGCATACAAAATTTCATCATGCCATTTCAATCTATTGTCAGCCTCATCATGCTCAAAGAATGTCAAAATAATTAGATTTAAATACCATGGAAATAATTGCACTTAATAATGTATTCTGTTTAATGTCACTAGTATAGTGTAACATTGATTTATTTCTAGACATACAGTCCTACTGAGGGAGAAGAGCCGTATATTAGTATTAATAAAAAGGGAAGATTTGACACAATCAACTTAAACATGCAAATCCTGTTGTTGAAGTATATAAAATAAATGCTGATACAGAAATGATATGGAAACAGTCATAGAAAAATAGCATCTGTGTTTTTACAAGTGAATGGACACTACAATGTACAATAATGGTGGTTAGCACTAATAAATGTGACTGAGCTTATTAAATACATGAGATATATTTCTCTTGTTTTCTGAATCTTTGGTTGAAAATCAAAGCCATATGTGAGGAGTCACACTTTTATTAGCACAAATGGAGTTTCCTTCCCTGTTTGATATGACAAAACATGAAACATGGGGGGGAAATGACACTATATTTATAAATATACGTGGTAAATGTGGAACAATCTTGTGAAGTGAAGTGGCTTAACATGATACATAAATTGCACAGATTGCGTCATTAACTAAATAATTTTATGTGCAGATGTGCTGCATTAAATTAACACTGTTGTATTTTACAGAGTGCATTACTTCATGGATTTTTTTTTTTTTGCATGAATGTTACTAGACTGGCCAGGTATACACTGTAATTTTGGAGAAGACATTGTGGTATCTTTCTCCCAGTCCTTTCCTGTGGTCCAACATCACATCACCAAGTGAATGAGATTCAAAGGCAGCATTCACTTTATATCAAATGGAAATTCATTGAGATGTTAGTCGATGTAACATGTAAGATGATTTATGCTAAATCTAGTAACCTCACAACTGGCTCTACATTCTCCTTTTTGCCACATATCACTTGTAATGTTGCAATCATTAGCATAGCTTCATTTTTAAGCAAATTATTTTTCTACTAGACAGATAAGGGATACATGTTGATGTTTAATTCTTGTATTTTAACATGTAATATTTTAAATGTAGCCTGAGTCTCAGAGGGTGTTTTCCTCTCAGTCAGTGTACATCAATTACATCCGTGTTGCATGTGGAGGAGCCTTTACATACATGCTTTGTTAAGGCAACAGCTAAAAACAAATTGTCAGAGCTATTGTATGTGCTATTGCTAATATATATATATATATATATATATATATATATATATATATATATATATATATATATATATATATGTATATATTTAATTATTTATTTATTATTATTTTTATTTTCTGTTTATTTTGAGTGAGATGGGCCACAGTGGGAGGGGAGAAATGCAAACACTAGCTTATGGATCAAAGGGGTTATGTAACGTACCATCAAATTGTATTTATATAAAAAGTCTCATTCAATAAGGTCATTGGGTCTATATTGATGTACCTTCCAAACGTCAATATGGCCCGAAGCTCTACCTGCCAGTACTGCCTGATGAAAAAGTAAAGATATGAGGATTCCTCTTATTATCAGTCTATGAAATCGATGTTGAGATATTACAAAGAGGTGGACTGACAGACTGAAATCACAGTATCTCCTTCTTAATAGAGTCAAGTGTTTTTATGTCTTGCACAAAATTCTTGGTCGCACTTTGAGTGAGTTAAAGACAGTGGAATGTTTGCGTCTTGTCCAGCATTGCGTCCACAGTGGATTATTCTGTGAGACGGAGGGGAGCTGGGTGTCAGCCAGGTCTGGCAGCCTCTCCTCAGCTCATACCAGACAGCTTTACAGTGAGGGGTTGGAGGATACTGGCTCAGAACGACATATGCATACGTGTGTGCCACATTCAGGTATAAAAGCATGTTAGTGAGCCTCTGGAGCAACGTTTGACCCTGTGCTTTGATGAACAGATCTATTCATGTTAAAAATACAGGTGTCTGTACATTCATATCATGTCCTGTTGCATCCTTCTCATCCAAGTTGTGCTGCTTTGTGTCATGTGAATATTCTGTTATTATTTCAGGCTTTGAGGTCTCCCTCTACAGTCGGACGGGCTTATTTCTGTGGAGCTGCCATCTTGCAGCACAGATTGTGAGCCATCGTTGTGTGTGCTCTCCCTTCAAAAGCACGTGTGCAGCCTGATGTCAGTGTGACTTAATTCATCATTGGCTCAAATCAGCATCAAAGCCCCAGCAGACAAGGCTGCTGCAGATGGCTGCTGTGTGCTCTGCTGCTTTGTTTGTCTGAGTGGCTCTGTCAAGTACTTGTTAATTAGAAAGAAGGGATGCCATGTTTCCCAGCATGGAGTGCGCTGCCCTGTGCGGCCTACTGTCTTTAACCCATCCTTTCTCTTCAAATTACACGTCAGTGAAATATGATGTTGTTTATTGTTGCACACCATGTGTCATGTACCTGGGTTACTCTCCATCCGATTTCACCGGCTCCACAATGAACATCCACAAAGTGCTCAGCAGTGGTGTGATACACCATGAATGCTCTGGTTTATTAGAAAGAAAGAGTGTCAAAACTGAGTTGGTGATGACAGTCATTTAAGCAGATACTGATTTTTAGTAAATAGTAATCAAACACACTGGTAACCAATATTTAAAATCAATATACATTCACATTAAAAATGCCAAAGTTCTTGTCAAATTTTAGAATAACTTAACAAAACTTTACTGGAATGATTTTAAAACGACAAATGTCAATTTAGATAAAGAGTATAATTAAATAATATTACAAAAAAATTAGTTTTCACAATAAATACTCAAATATAAATAAATGTTCTTTTGTTTTGTTATTGGGCTATTCCATTCAGGAATCAACAATAAAGACTTCCTGAATCACATCTAACGTCCTGTTGGGCAACTAAATGTAAAGCCAATTGGACGCTGGGTAAAAAAAAAAAATTCTATTGTTTATTTTCTGGTGGTGATACTGGAAGAAGCAAAAGTGTGAGCTTCCTACTACATAGTGATCAGGTACTTGTGAGAAAATGGCAATGGGTAAAGATATTTATGAGCTGAAGAACAAGTGATTACTCTAATTATCTTGGAAAAAGAAATTCAGTTGTGTTGAATTAAAAGATATGGGAGAAACTATTTTTGATTTGTGCAGTTCAGGTCAGGTCAAGTCTGAGAGAGGCAAATATAAAGGGGTTGTTTTTCAAAGGTACATCAAGTTGCTGTAAAATGTTGCCACACTGCTACTAAAGAGAGTTGATTAGAGAGCTGTTGAGGCAATGAGTAATTAACATATTTGACAACCACTAGGCCTAATGAACAAAACTACTTGTATAGAGGCAAATAAGAATCAACACCAGACAAGCAGATTTCTGAATCACATTAGATTTAGACTGTTAGCAAAACATTATTTGAGGACTACAAAACAGAGAATGTTGTGGATTAAGAAACTGTAGATGTCATAAATAAAATTGTGAGTAAAAATGTAAATATTTGGAACTGATCAGTACGGTGGCCCAGAGGTGCAACCAGAGATGGGGGGACTCGAGTCGATGACTTGACTCGCCAGATTTGTGACTTGTGACTTACTTGATCAACATTAAGAAAAGACTTGACTTTGAATTGCCTTTCCTGACCTGCGACTTGACTTTTGGCATGTGACTTGCCAAGTCACATCACAAACCTGTCTTGTTAAAACATGTCTTGTTTTTTGTTTTAAAAAATAAATAAATAAATTATCAGATCGACATTGCTTTATTGTGAGTAAGTGCTCCTGACCTGCTGCATATCAGCAAACCTGGAAACCCCTCCTCCACACAACGCAGACGTGCCTGCATGAGTCTAGTGCTGATCAGCAGAGAGATGGAGGGCACTCAGACCAACACCATCCCAAAAATAATACATTTTGGATTTAAAGATTACCAGAAAACAACAAATAAAAGAGGAGCCACATGCAACATCTGCAATGTGAAAGTTAGTGATACTGCAAGCACTACATCGAATTTCATCCGACATTTCAGGACAGCTCATAAAGAAAGGTGGGTAACATGATGTAACTTAGGTTAAAGCTAGATGGATTAACGTCCTGATTATTATTTTGCTGCTTGGCTGCTGACATCAGAGAGACTACTAGGCTAGTTGTTTGGACAGATAGTACGAGTACTGGACCCAGATGCAAGACCCTCAGACAGGAATACAGTTAAAAGGGATTTATTAGTAACAGACAGTAACAGGTTCACACAGAATAGTAATGAATATATCTTCAGCTGGACTGAGTTGGGGAATCGTCTCGGCTTCGGATCTTAAGTGAACCACGTTACGGCCCAGGTCGGGAGCACACGAGGGGAACCCGACTAGGAGAGAGCAAAGGAGAGTCAGAGGGCAGACCAGGTCATACACGGGCAGACAATCAGACAGGCAAACGTACATAGGGAAAGGCAGGCTCACGTACCGATAGTCCAGGCAGGGGTCAAAACCAGGATAAGGCACCAAGGCAGAGGAACAGACAGGGGTCAGGCGTATACTCAGGTGTGATGGACAAACCAGGTCGAAGGCATACGAGCAGGCAGACGAGGAACAGGCAGAGTCGGTGGTCGATGGGCAAAACGGGTCACAACAGGCAGGCAGGATCAAAAAACGCTGGTAAGTTATCACACCAAAGGTAGAAAACGAACTGGCAACGAACAGGGGAGAACACAGGGTTTAAATATACAAGAGGGCGGGAAGACAATTGGACACAGGTGGAGACAATCAGGGAGGAGTCAGGTAATCAGGGAAAAGGTGAACACAAAGAGGAAGTGAAGACACCAGACAAGACACATGAGGGAAACTTAACAAAATAAAACAGGAAATGACACACAAGACAGACAAAACAAGTAAAAGTCCGGGGACTGATATGACACTAGTGGCTTGATACGTTAATATTTTTCTTATCAATGATTTTTTACTTTAGCTAAAAAATAAAAAGTGGCAAGTAGCTGCAAGCAGCGCCAACGTAGTGCTAACCAAGTTAGCTGTGACACCAGAACGCCAACTGGCTAATGTTAGCGTAGCTACCTGCTTTGCCTAGCCCTTTGTGTGCATCAGTTAGTTTCTTTCTCTCTTTTTTGCGTTTGCAGCCCTGAGTTTTAACACCAAAACTACATGCCTAGAATGAGGTTATATGTATTCAAAACTTTATTTTCAGACGTTATAGCAGTTTTGGTGTTTAAGCTCATTGATGCAAACACATATGGTCAAAAAAGAGCTAAGGCACTAAATAAGACTTAACATAAAATAAGGACAAGACTGGAAGAAAAACAACTGCGTACATAAATTTGAGCTAGTTCTCTTTTTTTTGACCATACAATGCATTTGCATCCCTGAGCTTGAACACCAAAACTGACTAGTGCGCTTTCTAAATATCTATGTATGCATGCAATGAGGCTATAATAAAACTACTTTCAGATGTTATGACTCCTTTGTAGGCAGTAATGGCAAGCTGTGTGCAGCGAATGCATGAGTTTAAAACATATCTTTTCTCCTCCCTCTGTCCCAAATGTTTAGATATGAAGAGTACCTTCGCTCAAAAGCAGCTCCTATGACAGACTCAAGTCAGCCCCAGATCTCCCAGTTCATCACAAGCAACAAGCAACACTACAGTACTAGCCATCCCCAGCAGAACGCCATCACACGTTCAATACTTTTAGACCTGGTTATTGATTGCAACTTGCCATTGTCAATCATAGAACACCCAAGTTTCCGGCGCTTCATGTCTGTTGTTGACACAAGGTACAACCCTGTAAGCCGAAGAACTCTTACTTCAAAACTGGATGGTGTAGTGCCAGAAAAGCCGGCAAAACTAAAGAACAGTCTTGCAAATGCTGAAAATGTATCAGTCACAGTTGACATATGGTCAGATCGGAAAATGCGGGGCTTCCTAGGAGTTGCTGCTCACTGGTTGGATAATGGAGAAGGTGGAATAGTCCTGAAATCTGCTTTGCTGGCTTGTAATAGGTTCAGCGGTTCCCATACAGGGGAAAGAATATGTGAGGAATTTGAGCAAATATGTGAAGAGTACCAAATCAAAAGGAAGCTATTGCACATCATACGCGATAATGCTGCAAATATGAGAAAAGCATTCAGCACTAGTTTTCCACAACATGGAGATCAAGAGGATGACGAAGATGAAGGAGTTGAGGACGACAACTTGTGGACTGACTTGCCAGTCGAAGACCAAGAGAGAGTGGATCTTTTTCTCCAAGCTAAATCTCAGACAAGACAGCAGTGTTTTGCCCACACACTGCAGTTAGTTGTGGGGGATGGCTTAAAAGACACAAAAATAGCTAATGCAGCTCTTGCAAAGGCCTGCAAACTTAGCAATTTGCTCCACAGCAGCACTTCTTTCAAGGACATTTTTGAGAGAGAGTTTGGGCAGTCTGGCATCCCTTCCTCAGTTGTCACACGTTGGAACTCAACGCTTAGGCAGTTGAAAGCGGTACTGAAATGTGACGCCACAAAGCTCACAGCCATTCTTCAAGAGTCTGGCCACAAAGAGACAGCATTCACACTAAGAGAATGGAGTCAAATTCAAGAGTTGGTGCGTGTGCTTGAGCCTTTTGCCGAGGCCACCGACCTCACTCAAGGTGAAAAAGTGGTAACCATAAGTGCAGTGGTTCCCTGTGTCCTCTCCCTCAACCACCACCTGGAAAACTTAAAAGGCACTATGTGCTACTTGGGGGCCTTCATCAAAACCTTACAGACATCTCTTCAAAGGAGGTTCAAGGGATTTTCGTAAATGTGAAGATGGCAGAAAACTCATCATCTGATTGCCAGCCATTGCCCTTCTCTGACCCACTGTATCTGAAGGCAGCCATGCTGGATCCTTCTTTTGGCAGCATGTGGGTCATGCATGATGTTTTGGTCCCTGACAACACTAAGGAGGAGGTGTCAAAGATGATCAAAGGTATGTTACAGCTTTACAGTAAATACATGTCAAGTTAGCCCATGTATAAAAAAATATTACGGCATATACACATTATCATATTATTTTGGGATTGAGTAATATTGTTTTTGCTTTTGCTCAAGACTTGATTCTGGAAGAAGCGGTGAAAGTCACTCCAACAAACCCACGCATAGATGAGGAAGAAGAGGCCCTGGCGACAGAGCCTCAGTCAAGCCTCTTTGCATCCTACCAGAACAAGAGACAAAAGAAGGACTCAGCTTCAACACCTCATATGCAGCTCACACACTTCTTGGACATTTGTAGTGGACAGGACTGCCTCCACTTGTGGACACTGAACAGACACACCCTTCCTTCTGTCTTCAAGGTTGTGGTAAGACTGTTGCATATCCCTGCATCCAGTGCCCCGGTTGAACGTGTGTTTAGCCATGGTGGTGTGATCATGAGACCCCATCGGTCACAACTCAGTGCAAAGGTTTTAACTAGTTTAATTTTTTGCAAGTGTAATGGCCACTGGTAATGGCTCACAACTCCAGATATTCTGATGCTTTGTTACTGTAGGCTCACATTGCCCCCCCCCCCCCCCCCGCCCCACACACACACACACTCATACACACACTTTTGTTGAATTAAGCACTTTTCAACTGTTCCTGTTTCTTTTCATATACAGTATGTGATTGTTGCCACAGATACCCGACCCCAAAATGAGCAATTCAGTATTTCAATATGTGTGCACATTTAGCTGCAGTGCTTCACTCATTCGCATGCACACACACACACACACACACACACACACACACACACACACACACACACACAATGAAAAACAACTGTTGTTTTCTGACTCAGGATAACATGAGTGATAATGGATTTTCATATGATACAGAATGAATGGAGGCAAGTGTATGTATCCAAATTTCTGAATCATTATATGAATAGTTTATAAAAGTCATTGGTAGTTAACGGGTTAAAACATGCAGACACAACTACTGTTCATTGTCCGTTCTTCCTGTTGTGCGCTCTCTCTCTCTGTCTCAAATTCAAAATTAAAATTAAAATTTGCTTTATTGGCATCAAGAATCAGTTAAACAAAAAAAAACAAAAAATACAATTCATAGGTTAAAAAACATATAAATGCAATTAAAAAAATCTATCACTGCTTTTTATTTTCAACAACTTGTGAGAAAACTAATGACTCTCAACTTCACCTGTTTTACAATGGATAAAAATTTAGAAATTATCCTCGTTCTTCATAGCCATTGTTTCCCATGGTGACCACTCTGAGTAGTTTCTCTCTCCCCCTGTGTGCACTGGTACGTTACAGTAGCTGATCTCAGACACCATGGTGTTTTGTTGAATTAAGTGCATTCTGTTACAGTGTTTCTTTTCACATACAGTAATGTGATTATTTCATGTGGTGCAAGTAATAAAAAGCTGTTTTAAATTCATTCATGTTGAGCTGATTCATTAACTTGTCAGCTTACAAAAAAAAGATATTGACTCTGAGAAACAGGTTTGGTGAAATACAGACATTTGAAAAAACAAATGACTTGACTCGCGACTCGACTTGACTTGCTTGACTAAAGCTCTGCTTGGACTTGACTTACTTGATCCTCTTATAGAGACGACTTGGACTTACTTGGGACTTGAGGGTTAAGACTTGTGACTTACTTGAGACTTGCATGTATGGGACTTACTCCCATCTCTGGGTGCAACAGGCCAAAAAATTATCCACTAGACGAAAAAAATTATCTACTACAAGAAAAAAAAAAAAAGAGAACAGCCTAAAAAAATTATCCACTAGATGAAAAAAATTATCTACTACAAGGAAAAAAAGAGAACAGCCCAAAAAAATTATCCACTGTAAGAAAGCGTTAGCATTAGCTTAGCAACGAACCTTCACACAGTGCACACAAGGGGCATTTACCACTGAAAACTAACCCCAACCATACCCTAACCCTAACCTTAACCATTTAACGCCCATGCCTAACCTTGAGCAGACACTGGAACCGTATTTAATCATTTAACTGCTTTGCAAACTATATTAATGTAAATATCTATATTTTAAAATAACTTTATTTTTTAGCGCACGACCCCCACTTCCGGTGGGGTACTTCCTTAGCATTAGCCACATTAGCCGAAAGCCTTAAAATTTTTCAGCCTATCCTTTTATTTTTTGTGGTGGCCTTAATTTTAAAGCAAGAAATCTTTCGGGAAAACAGCGCCCCCGTAATTGAAAAGGTGGATGATGGTTTTTTTTTCTTATAGTGGATATTTTTTTGGGCTGCTCTCTTTTTTTTTCACATAGCAGATAATTTTTTTCACCTGTTTTTTTTTTTTTTTCTTATAGTGAATAATTTTTTGGGCTAGTAGATATTTTTTTTTCGCCTGTTCTCTTTTTTTTCTTTTAGTGGATAATTTTTTTGGCTGGT
The DNA here is from genome assembly GCF_902148855.1 of Sphaeramia orbicularis. Classification (NCBI taxonomy): domain Eukaryota; kingdom Metazoa; phylum Chordata; class Actinopteri; order Kurtiformes; family Apogonidae; genus Sphaeramia; species Sphaeramia orbicularis. The sequence continues at coordinate 45,070,153 of NC_043964.1, forward strand.
CTCTTTTCTTTCTTATAGGGGATTTTTTTTTTTTCATCAAGTGGATAATTTTTTTAGGCTGCTCTCTTTTTTTTCTTATAGTGGATAATTTTTTTGGGCTGTTCTCTTTTTTTTCTTGCAGTAGATAATTTTTTTGTCTAGTGGATAATTTTTTTGGGCTGTTCTCTTTTTTTCTAGTAGTAGATAATTTTTTTCATCTAGTGGATAATTTTTTTAAGTTGTTCTCTTTTTTTTCTTGTAGTAGATAATTTTTTTCATCTAGTCGATAATTTTTTTAGGCTGTTCTCCTTTTTTTTTTTCTTGTAGTAGATAATTTTTTTCATCTAGTCGATAATTTTTTGGCCTGTTGCACCTCTGGGCCACTGTAGATCAGACATGGCTGATAATGTTGTCCACTGTTATATCTATAAAAAATGTGCAAACACCCTGTATATGCTGCTACATGTCAAGTGGTGTTCATAAAAATAGAAAATGTCTTAAAATCCTAAAAAAATCTTTAAAATCCCTCACTCTAAGAAATGATTCATTGGGTTAGGAAGTTAATCTTAAAATCAAGAGCATTTACTGCTTAAAAAAATTAAGTTTGTTACATGTACACATTGTAATCAGTTGATAAATTATTTTATCAAGTTAGTCTGAATCAAAAATAAGGAAAACAGTCTTAACTTGGTAACATCAATTTTGAACAGATGTTTCTGCCTTAACTTAAGATAGACGTATATTAAGTTAGTACAGCTTAAAAATCTTATAAGCTTCCTTTAAAAGCCGAGTACAAAGCGGATGTGCCTGGACATGTTTTGCTGACAGACCACGCCTGCCACAAGAAACATAGGGAAGCACAGGAGGAAAAGGGAGAAACACAATGTTGCACAGAACTTTACGGCTTCATAAGTTTAATTTTGCTTTGTTTTATTCAACAGCTAATAACTATCAACACACACAACAAGAAATCATTTTTACACCACATTACAGTCTTTTCTTCAGCTAGAGGTGGTAATGTTTAAGCTAGTAATGTAAGACTTTTAGTTAATTGATGTAGCAATTCGACCATAACATTAGTCTTGTTAGATTTTCTTTTACGGAAGCCGAATGGTGTTATGGTTATTCATTGGCACTGAATTTCTGCAACAGTAGTTTTAATTATGCAAGGACAGGATAGTACACATTTTGCTCCTTTCTAATTTAAAATTGTAGTGTGTGTGTGTTTGTGTGTGTGTATGAATATATATATATATATATATATATATATATATATATATATATATATATATATATATATATATATATATATATATATGTGTGTGTGTCAGGGTAGAGACTGCGATCTGGTAGGATCGACGCTGAAGTTGCTAATTTTCTCCTGGACAGGTAAGATTCAGCTAAGTTTGGCTAACTTAATTCTACTTATTGTAAGCATGGACATTTTAAATATTCTCTACAGTCAAATAACGTTATGCATGTTTGTTCATAGTACGTTAGCCTGTATGCAGGTGGGTCATCGAATTCACCAGGTAATAAATTGTTTGAGAAACAAAAACGGTGACTCGTTATTGCTAACATTAGGTATGCATTATGCTGAGATGCCATTAGCACAGCATGGCAATATGAAATGTAATTGAGACATTACATCAGTCAAATGAGTCCTTTTTCAGTCTTTACACACAGTATAGTAGCATGTAGAATTTGGTGGACTATTCATACAGAAGAGTGAAGAGCAAGCTGACCAATATGACCATTGCTAATGTTAGTTATTTGTCAGTAGTTTCGATCTTTTCGGATCGAACTGAGTAAGTTACTACCCTGCGATAGCAGTTTATAAAGTTTATGTTTATGAAGCATAAACATAATTAACAGACAAACTTACAGTGTAAGACATGTTGCTTGCCATGGTCGCTCCTTATAGTAGATGCTGGATCTGGCAACCTCTTGTCTGATGGGAGGGGGAGGGGGAAGGGATACCACACTCTACGGTGTTTTGAATGTGATTGCAGTACCAGTTTTGACCACAAACCTACATACTGCTCCTTTAAATTTGACTTTTTTCATTATTATTATTTTACTGGTCCAGCCCACTTGAGATCATATTGGGCCATATGTGGCTACTTATCTAAAATGAGTCTGACACCCCTGACTTAAACATTGTTATAGTTACATTTCATGCGTGTGCCAATGGCATCCTCCTCTGCTGTTACATGCAAACCAGAGTCTTTTATATAAACAGAGTCGCAACACTTCCATAGACTCCCGCTGTAAAAAATGGCAGACGGAATATGGATCTACTTTCGGGTTATGGAGTACAGTTCCCATGTTGAGTGTAGGGACACATTAATTTCTACTGCAGCTGATCTAGCAATTCCAGTGCTAAGTTAATAAGATATTGTCATCTTTTAAATTATCAAATGTATTTCCTGTATTAGCTGACATTTATGCTGTGAATTCTGTTTTCTTTGGTATGTGTTAGCGTTTGTATAAATGTATATCTTAAACAGCTGTTACATTCAATTTTCAGCTGTAGCCCTAAAGTTTGCTAGCTTGACTTAGCCAGCTGTTGAGATTTAACCACTTGCGCATGCAGCAACCGGCAGTGAGTGAAAGCTTGCTGCAAAACAAATCTACCCACGGGTACAAATAAAGTCACCTTGAACCTTGAATTATGGAGTTTTTAAGATAAGGTAACGTTAGTACAAATTTTGCCATCAGTGGGTTTTATTTTAGTTGTTTTGCTGACCCTAGTGGTGTTTCATTAAGTTTGTCAGCTGGGGTCATGTGCTAATTAGGTGGAGAGTTGCTGTAGAGCTGAGCTCTGCCAATAAAAGTTAAAGTTATTATTCCTGAGTTAAAAAAGACCAAACTTCTGCAACTATCCTATAAGACTTCTGTTGAGTTTTGAGATTGCTAATGTTGAGTTTTTAATGAGTTTAGCGACCATGCTAACACTGTCATTTTAAGTTAGCCGCTATGCTACCCACTAGTTAATGCCTTTATTGTGTGTAGTATCAGGAGAGCAGAGCTTGACAGGCATACAGTGTTCACACAGCTAACCACAGTTTTCTGCTTGTACCTCAGTTCCATAATAGTAAAACTTAAAACTGGTAAATTGTCTATCTCCTTACGAGTACAGTACAATTGCAGAGTGAATGAACTTGTAGAATTAGCAATTAGCTTGGGCCAATAAGTGACTCAGTCAGAAGCAAACTGACACTCAACATCTGTTATTGTGTTTGCACTGAAGCAGACTAGAAACTGCTATGTACAATAATACATTTTGTTGTAGCACTTTTCTTTTGCATGCACATATTTACCCCTGGATCTAAATTCCCTTCATGCTACTGCTTTTGCTCTTTTCTTTGGTTTCTGCCAAGCTCATAATGCACATGTGCCCCTGACAGGAGTTGCCGTTCTTCTCCACTATCCCATTATGAATTACACAAGGTTAGTTTTGTTTTCAATCAATCTCAAAGCAAACAATCGTTAAACAAGTTTATAGACAACAAATGCTGATGGAGCTCATTCTAGAGAAACTTCAGAGTAGCACTCCTAGTTAATTAATTAACCCATACAGACCCAAACCTCCACTATTAACCAAAAGCATCTACTTATGTGAAATGTTTAAGAACTGTTGAGCCACTAACCCTATCAATACATGTAAATAACTGGCGTATAATGCAGTTTCTCACCTTTAATGGTCATCAGATATGACCCATTTTGACGTTCTGAGGCAAGTTAACATTTTCTACAACATTGATTCACCAGTAAAACCCATGTAGTTCGATAAATGACGCTAGATGGAGACACATGGTTAATGTTTAATTAATGATATCTTTGCTACAAAACTCATTTTTTCGACAGTTTCTTTTCTGTTTGGATATAACCTTTGATTTAACTCTGAGTTTGCATGAATATCCAAGTCAAACATAGGACATTAAATATAGGAAAATACATGATTTACAGTAAAAGATGCAAAATATAGAGAATAATATTATATTAAATGGTGGTAAAACACTTAAGAAAGGTTAAATATGGAGAAAAAAAAATCATCTGGGAACTGCCACAAAAGTAGCACTAGGTCTTTTTGGGTTAAAACCACACTGGCTTATAAACAAGATAAAAGTACAAGTGGAATCAATATTTTCTATAATGGGTTCAGAGTAATTGCCAAGTGGATTCTATATTTATTCAAGTGTAAATACCACAGCAGTGAAGGAAAAGAACATTTATTTACAGCTGCAGTGTCTTTTGTCTAGGCGTCCAGTGTGCAGAGCAAAAACAAAAAATAGGACCAATGGCCTGTAGCTTACTGGCCAAATTAAAAGCTTTGGGAGATGTATCCAGATGCCATTTATTATCACCCAGTTATGTGTATTTATTATATTACAGAAATAGCCCATGTTTTGGTCATATTCCAATGACATCTGTAAAAAATTCAAATTCCAAGTTGATATCATTGATACTTACTGATTTATTGGATCACTCCACTTCCTATCTCTTACAAAGGGAAATTTTTTCAAAGTCGCACCAAATCCAGAATCAGATCCGGATCGAAATAATTTCAATACCTTGGTTGACATCATCATAAAGAAGCTGTATACCAAGTTTGAAGTCAATCAGAACTGTAGTTTCGGAGAAGACAATTGAAATTTTTTCCTCATAAGAGCCCATGTCAAATTTTGCATAAGTTCCCAGATCCAGAAGAAGATCCTGATCAGCATGTGGCCATTATGTTTTGGTCATCTCCCCATCAGGGCTGTACTGTAGAAATTTCAACTTGATATCATTTATATTTACTGAGTTATTGCATCGATCCACTTCCTATCTCTTATAATGGGGAAATTTTTTAAAGTCGCACCAAATCCAGAATCAGATCCGGATCCAAATAATTTCACTAACTTTTGTTGACATCATCATAAAGAAGCTGTATACCAAGTTTGAAGTCAATCGGAATTGTAGTTTCAGAGAAGACGACGATTGAAAATTCTGAAACAGATGACAGACGCCGCCGCCGGACGCCGCGTGACGACAGTAGCTTACAGCCTTTCAGCCGGTAAGCTAAAAAGCAGATTGTGTGTCTTTTGTTCATAGGATCTCAATTGTCACTCTCATTTTTAGCTTACCAGCCGTAAGGTATTGTCGTCATGCAGCGCCCAGCGGCGTCAGCGGCGTCTGTTATCGTCGTCTGTTTCAAAAATTTAAATTGTCTTCTTCTTTGAAACGACAATTCCGATTGACTTCAAACTTGGTACACAGCCTCTTTATGATGATGTCAACAAAAGTTAAGTGAAGTTATTCCATCCGGATCTGATTCTGGATTTGGTGTGACTTTGACAAATTTTCCCATTATAACAGATAGGAAGTGGATTGATACAATAAATCAGTAAGTATCAATGATATCAAGTTGGAATTTTAATTTTTTACTTATCTGATTGGAATATGACCAAAACATGGGCTATTTCTGTGATATAATAAATAAACATAACTGGGTGATAATAAATGGCATCTGGATACATTTCCTAAAGCTTTTAATTTGGCTGGTAAGCTACAGGGCCATTGGTCCTATTTTTAGCTTACCTGCCGACAGGCCGTAAACTGTTGTCGTCATGCGGCATACGGCGGCAGCGTCTGTCGTCCATTACAAAAATTTCAATCGTCTTCTTCTCCGAAACTACAATTCCGTTTGACTTCAAACTTGGTATACAGCTTCTTTCTGATAATGTCAACAAAAGTTAGTGAAATTATTTGGATCCGGATCTGATTCTGGATTTGGTGCAACTTTGACAAATTTCCCCATTATAGAGATAGGAAGTGGATCGATGCAATAACTCAGTAAATATAAATATCAAGTTGAAATTTCTACAGTACAGCCCTGATGGGGAGATGACCAAAACATAATGGCCACATGCTGATCAGGATCTTCTTCTGGATCCGGGAACTTACGGAAAATTTAACATGGGCTCTTATGGGGAAAAAATTTCTATCGTCTTCTTCTCCGAAACTACAGTTCTGATTGACTTCAAACTTGGTATACAGCTTCTTTATGATGATGTCAACACAAGGTATTGAAATTATTTCGATCCGGATCTGATTCTGGATTTGGTGTGACTTTGAAAAATTTCCCCATTGTAAGAGATAGGAAGTGGATTGATACAGTAAATCAGTAAGTATCAATGATATCAAGGTGGAATTTGAATTTTTTACAGATCTGATTGGAATATGACCAAAACATGGGCTATTTCTGTAATATAATAAATACACATAACTGGGTGATAATAAATGGCATCTGAATACATTTCCCAAAGCTTTTAATTTGGCCGATAAGCTACAGGGCCATTGGTCCTATTTTTCTATGAGGTGATTGTCCTTACAAGTTACAAACAAAAGCAACCAAACCTCTTTAAAGCAGATGTAATCAGATAAAGCATGTCTGTCACTCCGGTGATTTATGTAGTGTACAGTGAGAGATTGTTTTTTTTTTTAAGTATATTTGTGTTTGTAAGGGTTAACCCAGTATAACGGTATTCAATATTAGTGGCCAAAACCTGCTGGCACCATTGACTGTCAGAACTTTTCTAATTTGTTTCTTTCTTCTTTTTTGCTTCAAGTTTTGTAAAAAAAAAAAAAAAAAAAATCACCTTATTTGCCACTTTTTTCACATAGCCTAACTCTTTAAAGATAATGTAGAGTCCAATGTAAGTCCTAGATGCAACTTATCCATAACATCAAGTGTAAGAACAACTCTGAGCCAAGAAGAAGACGCAGAAGAAGAAAATCAAATCTAAAGGTCCTGAGTTATAACTAACCTATTTGAAGTGTACTGAATATAATCACAGTTTAAAATTAGTGCTTTTTGGCAACTTCATTTTTTTCATTTTGTGTCCAGTACAAATTGAACCGTCCTTAAAGTCAGTTATTAACTACACCTTTAACACATTGCTTTATCACAGTCTGTGTCGGTGTGACCGACGGCTCCTCCCTCTCCTCATCTCCCATGATATGACCCACCTGTTGTGTGCCGTGCAGCTGCAGCACATCACCAATGAGCCTATTTAAGGCTTGGTGCTGCAGGTGTGCGGCGCTGATCCATTGTCTCCTTCACTCGCTCAATAACCTGGACATTTGTCTCTACGGACCCTGACTTCAACCCAGGTTTGTTTTGTTGTCCCTTGTTTTAGTTTTAATTTGTGTTAATAAAACCGTTCTTTCCCTTCAGCACCGTGCATGTGAGTCCATTCCTTTTCCACCATTGTGACAGTTTTACACTACTGAATGAAATGAAATAATCTAATGAACTGCAACATGTACCACATTTATTTATCTACACATTCTTTGATATAATAATGGACTAAACTAAGACTTCCAAGTTGAACAATGTATCACTACTGTTGCATTTCTATTTTACCAACCCACTTACTGACATACTGACATCAATGAGTCATAAGATACATGAGAAACTACTTTTTAAATGTTGGCCATATGGGCAGATCTACAGACAAAGCTGTGTGGATCCATCTAAAAATATTATATCAGCTGCATGGCTTTTATACAACTTGCACACAAAATCAGGGTTCGAATTATTTTTTGTCTAAGGGGGTCTCTGTCTCTAAAAAAAAGTTGCGCAAGTAGCCTCAATATAATTATACCAACATCGTGCACTCTCCCGGAGCAACAGCCAGACAGTGGCAGTGGAATTACACTTTTTTTTTTTTTTTAACATAACCAAAAACTTAGGTAACTGGTAACATGGATTTTACATATAAAAAGTCAAGTCAGAGGTAAAACTTTTCTTCTCCGGGCATTCCATTCAGTGTCCATTTAGCTTTCCCCTTCAGCTTCCATTCAATATTTACTCTACATTCAGTTTCGCTGCAGCGTTGAGGATTATGACCTCTGATGTTGATTTTTTTGCCTAATTGACCACTGCAGGGCTTCGGTCAGGAAACACACAAGACATCAGTAGAGTTTACAATGTTTACTGAAGAACTGTATGGATACAGCAATGTGTTCTGGGTACAGAGCAGTTTCTGAAAATATAAAACAAGAAATAAAGGACTAATTTATGTTTGTGTACTGTTGTAAATCTAATAAAGTGAATAAACACTTCTGAGGAAATAAAATACATTTATATCAGTATTAATCACCTAGTATTCATTAGTGCTACATAACCCTTAATCATGTATCACACACATGTATAATGAAAGTGATCTGAAGGCTAACAGCTATACAACAACTCAGTTAGCTTAAACTATGCTAAATCACGATTATGCCAACGAGTAAAAACAGACATTTTAAGGAGTGCAAATATACACCAGAGGCTAAACAACACTATCAGAAGTGGTAACATGTACACATTAATTTCACATCACTATAGATGATTTTCAATGTTTACTAATAACAGTGATGTCATTAAGATGCATGTGCAACTCGGAGGCAAAAACACAAGTGCCAGCTACCAGCCGGCTCACATCAGCCACATATACCTCCAGGCTCTCCCCCGGAACTGGTGAACGAGCCGATATGTTAGCTCTAAAACGGTCCATTAACTGTCTCTGTCCCAAAGCCGATCCCATCTTCTCTTTCACAGCCGCATAAATTGACTTGACTACATCGGGAAGGCTGTCCCATAGTAGAAAAGCAGACTTGCAAAGACAGGTGAGAAGTATTCTCACCAGCTCCCCGCTAAACTCACCGCTGTCACCCACCGTAGTGCCAACTGCCACTTCCAGCTGCCTCACCTAGCTGAGGAAACTCTGGCTGCCATCGCTGGCAAAGGGAGCAGGTAGATCCACAATCACTCTCTCTCTACAGGGTGTTAGGCCAGGAGAAGCCCTCCTGGTAGGTTTAAAGGGGTTTTCATCACCGTACCACATGATGACAATTATTTTTTTCCATACTGCTAAGCGCAACAGGCACGCAGGCTAACTATACTGAGAAGCTACGCTAGCCCCAGTAATAACTATAAACAGCGCTTGGCAGAACAGAGCCACTGCTGCCACCAATGTAACCGAGTGGTCTCTATGCCTAACTTATACTTGGTGAAAGCTAAGTAATAAACGGCACACAGGAGTTTAGCAGGTCCATCCACAGGTACGGGTTTTATTCCACCACGTTTTCATTTAACACGTTACGAACTTGGCGTGACTTCTGCCACCAAGATGTGCACGCAGCAAGACTTAAAGGTGGGGTCTGAGATCTTAGGAAAATGGTTCGAGCAAGCTACATTTTGAAAATACTCAATTCAAAAGTCCAAACTCCTTTCTTCAGACGTCCCGCCGAAGCCACGCCTCCAGAGTAGTGGCACGTGCAATACTTGTTCCTGAGGGTTCACGAGCGCTGCACAGCAACAAGTCTCCAGTTGAGGCTCTGCTCTGCTCCGTACCCGGGTTGGCCTCCGACGCCGTCTACGGTCCGGTCTGGCCCGGCCAAATCATCTCCGACACCGGCTGAGGCTCCGTCCCCGGCTGAGGCTCCAGCTCGCGTATCCATGCATACCTCATTAAGTTTCCGCTAACACCCCCGCTCTTCCAGAACAGCCCTAGTTCAGACCTATGTGACTAATGCAGGGATTAAAGTTCTCCTTCACCACGATGGATTTCCGTCAAATGGAAAAATTGACGGGGGAAAAAAGTCATATTGAAGTAACTTCCCCACGTGTTTCGCGGAGTCCAGTCGGCACCGCGATCCTGTCCTGGGTCTGCTGTCCTGAATCTGCAGTGCTCCGGTCTGCAGGTGTTTAACACAGGCACGCCACGCACAGGGGGCTGATAGTTTTAACAGTAATGATAATAAGATGACTTATTTATTTTTATGTCGGGAAGAGAGATTAATGACTTTTTTTCTTTGGAAGGAAACGCTGCTCATTATGTGCCTCAGAAACACATGGACAAGTTCAGCTTTACCGAAGTTCAGCCTCCAGACGCTAACTTTAGTTTAGTGCTAACAAGTAGCTTTCATTATGAAAGAACCACAGCGAAAAGGGAAGAAGACAGAACTGATCTACATGTACCTTCATGTTTGAGTTAATAGCTTATCTCCTCTTGCCGGTATATGACTAGTGTGTGTGTGTGTGTGTGTGTGTGTGTGTTTGTGTTTGTGTGTATGTGCCCTTCCCATGCATGCGGCTGTGCGTGCCGTAGCCTTACGCGGTTACACGCCCGACTGCATAAGTGCTTTATTTTGACCCGTTTAGCATCTTATTTCTATTTGTGTGGTACAGTACGAAGATAAAATTGAATGAATGAGTAACACCCTTGGTATTTGCAGTGCCAAAAAGCAGAAAAAATAAAAGATTAGTTGGTTAGGGTTACATTTACACAGACATTTTCCCCAAAATTCATGTGCTGTTGGAGTTGGAGTTATGTTTTAGGAGTTCCTAAACTGTTAAATAAAAAGTTTTTCACTCATTTTTTGCAGTAAGGTTTTCTTCTAGTTATTATTTTCACTTGCTTCAAAGGTTTTCATACCCTTTAAAATTAACCAGAGAACACCAAAATTGACCTGAAGCTTTAAAAATTTTCTGGGGAAGGACCCCCAGACCCCCCACCAATACCACTCATGACATTTTTTTCTATCCATGTTACTAATCTTCTACACCTGTACACTCTCCCATTCAATGTGTTTTACAGTATTGCCAAATTTGACTATATAAATTTGTACGCTATAGTAGTATTGTATTGCATCATTTTAAAAGTGGCCAATGATTTTGACCAGAAGAAAAATTTTTGCTTTAATCCCTGGACTAATATTACATTTCCTAGTGGTTTATGTTAGTGACAAAACAGTTTGCTGGTGAACTTTCCATCCTAATATAATTAATATACCCAGGTTCTGGCTACGCTTCCCGTACAAGCGCTCCAGCCTGTGGGAACACGCAATTCATACTCGAAGAGGGGTACGTGCAGAGGGGGGAAGGGGGGCGGGATGAATGGTAGTTGAGTTTGATAGACATATCACCATTCAATCATTTCGAGTGGGCGCTCAAAATGAATGGATGGTGTTTTATCAGTCCTGACTGTTCCACAGGTGACTGATTTTTTTTAAATTTTTGTGTTAGAGCATTTAATTAATTAGTTGTAATCGGGGTGTGAAGGGGATTTTAAGGAATATAATAAAAAATGCTCCAGGAAAACATCTCAGACCCCACCTTTAATGTATGCATACGTCACATGAAACTGATCTATAAACTCAACTTACATCGTCAGTGACTGTTTTACCACTGTAAATATGTCGAGTGGCGAACATGAAGAAAGGAAAAGGAAGTGCTCAAACAGTCTTCAGAATAAAATAATAAAATAAAAGCATGAATACATAAACATTTACAACTTGAAGAATTCTTAACACTGCAGCCTTGGAGTTCTTGTTGAAACAAATTTATTTGAGTTTAGAGAAAACCAGGCAATTCATGTTGGTTTAAGTTTATATTAAAAGGATGCATTATTTATTATTATTTTCAGATATTTCACATGATTGGTAATATTAAAAGAGAGTCATAACAAAACTGATAATTATATGGAGAAAACGCTTTATAGACGGTATGCACGTGATGTCACTGCTGGCGGAAGTCACTGCGGTTACGCCCACAGAGTGGCAGAAAGAGGGAGATGAGTGGCAGCATTGGCTTTAATACCGTATAAACTTAAGAACAATATTTAATTAAAAAAAAAAAAAAAGGGGAAGAGCTGTTGTGCGATTGATTGTATGAAGAAGTTTGAAAAGCAGTTGGAGCTATCATTTTACAGGCACCGAAAGCCGAAGAAAAGAGAAGTAGATGGATCCACAAATCCAGGGAACCAAACCTAGATTTGTGGATCCCATTTTGTGTCAGGTAACATTAATTTATGCTGTATTTTTGGGTAAAATCATACCTTAAATGACGTATTGTTTTGGCTAACTTAACGTCTTAGTAAAGTTCTTGGTTTCATGATCAGATCTTTCATGGTTTTTGTCTTCATTTTGTGATTATGAACCTCGTGCTCTGCATGATTAGTAAATTAACTTAAACTGAGGCTAACCTAGTTTTTCAAATACGGGGGTACTGGAGAATAAAGCTACGACGGCATATTACGGCCACATAAGAAAATAAAAACACTGGTCACTACGAGTATAAAGTCATTAAATATCGATATAAAACCTGTAATTTTAAGATAATAACTACTACTACTACTACTACTACTAGGACTCCTGCAATGGGGCGGGTGTCCTGTCCCGGTGCGTTGAGCCGACCAGGTGAACCAGTGTTTTCCATTGCTGGCAGTCTTGTGCCAGCTGCTCTGTGTCCTGCATGGTAACTCTATGTTGTTGGAGGTCGCCCGCAATGACGTCGAGCCATCGGGTGCGGGGCTTGCCTCGTGGTCGTTTCCAGCCTGCGGTCTTTGGGTCAAATTGAAGGATGGCTCTTGTTGGGTGGTCAGGAGGGAGGCAGAGGACATGACCGAACCAGCGGGTGCGACGTTGCGTGGCCAGGCTGAATACTTTGGGCTGGCATGTGCGGGCTCGAAGCACCTCGTTGGAAACCCGCTGGGGCCACCTGATGTTTTCGATGGTTCTGAGAGCCCTGCTATCAAAGCCATCTATTCTGGCAGCCAGAGTCTTGATAATAAAGTCGAATACAAAAAGAATCACAATGTTATGAGAATAAAGTCGTAGTTATAAAAAAAAACGCATATTTTAACAAAAATGGCATTTGTTTATGAGATTAAAGTCATCATATTCTGACAAAAAAGCCATAATATTACAAGAATTATGTTGGGAATTTAAAAACAGGTGGGAAAAACATAATAATTTACAAGAATTAAGTTATACCCTGCTCGTACAAAGCAGTAGTATCTGTGTTGCATAAAGTACTTGACATAAATATCCTCAGTACCAGTAGATCATGTATGTATTCATTGGGGTCAATACACTGTCTACTGTAAATGGACTTTGGATCAGCTGGTTCTCTGCCTAGTTTTGGACCATGGTCTTCAGTGATGAGTAATATACCATGTATATTTGTTTCAGGTAAAAATAGCGATGATCCCCTACACCCTGGATGTCAGGATAAGCGATTTTGGGCTTCATGTCAATGTTCGTGGGCCACTTGTTCTTTGGTAGCTCGTACAGATCCATGCCGAGTCCAGTTGTCCTTAATTTAATTTCATATTTCACATTTTCCCGGTCTCGCTGTGTTTACTGCCATACTCCGTCATGTTGAGCAGGTTAGTTTTTGCCATTCAGTCTGATTTAGAGGGGCGTGGCCCAGGGGGGAAGTGACGTATGTGCACACCCTCTATTTCAGGAAGTGCTTTTATTTTGAGGTCTGTCAGAACAGGAAGTACCTTTAGATTGTGTTGACAAAACCTTTACATTCAAGATGTCGAGTGCCAGTTACCTGTTCAGAGCTGCAGCATGTTTTGTAAACTCAATCCAGTTTTCACCCATGTGAAAACTGGATTGGCCCAATCACGTGACTAATACCTCAATACCTAGAAAATGAGCTTTATTTGTGATCCAAACATAATTTGACATTTGAGGGACCGCCACAGATGTTTGACTTTCTTGGCTGACTTTTTTGGCTTTCATGAGAGCCATATCTTCACTCTGTGAGAACTCCCTCTGGCTCCAGCATAATTGGAACACTGCATAAAATGCCATGTAAAATGAATGCTATGTGAAATAAAACACAAAATCCATGCAGAAAATGTCTGTCCTAAAAATAGAATAAAATTCTTTGTTACACTTTACTATTTTGCTGCTTTACTTTGTGCAAAATATGATTTTATGTATTCACAATTAAAATAATTACAGGTGATTTTTCATTTTTTTTAAACAGTGTTAGCTAGACAAGTAAAAAATTTTGGTCAGATTGATTTATAAAAACATTACATTATATTACTTCATTGAAAGCTGTGTTGGCAAAAATCTGTAACTGTAAAGTAATTAATTGGTTGCTTATCGTACCAATGTCAACATTATATTGCAAATATGTAGGCAAAATGCATGTATGTAGAGAACAAGTTGTGTAAACAGCAGATACATGTTTATGTTCCCTGTTTTCAATAAATGTTCTGTATGCACTTTGTTTTCTGTAATTTTGCTGCTGTAAACGCTGCAATTACTGGAGTATAAAGTAGAAAGAACATCAAGGATGTCAAGCTTAAGTACACTGAGTAAGTTAGCTTGTGACTCCACAGTACTAGGAACCAACTTAAAATTTGTGTAATAACAAGTTGACAAAAAGAGGTAGGTCCACTAATGTTTTTTTTTTTGTTTTGTTTTGTTTTTAAATTAAAGCCAACAATACCCTTTACAGTGTATTTCTTTTCCTTAAATTTTAACACAAATACGTGTTTTATCTAAAACTCAAACTGCTTCAATGAACAAAGAAATTATGATGCAAAAATAGTGGAGATAGCCGATTACAGTAATGATACTTTTTGTGCATCCTCATAAAAAGGGTTAATTAAGATTAACCCTTTCATGCATAGTGGTTACTACAGTGGACAGCTATTCAAAGCTGTTCTCTTGTATATTCATGGATTTTGTTGTTTTAGTTTCATACCAGCCAACACATTGGGCGCTCATGCATCATCCTATACACTGCAATTGACACCATTACTGTAACTTTGTTATTCTTGATAAAATTAATCTGCAGGAACATGTTTGAGTGTAAAGTAATTGCTTATTATTTTTTATTGGACTGTAATTAACACCAAAAAGGTTTTGTTTTTTGTTTTTTTTCCATATTATCTCCATGAGGTGAGTAATGACTAGTATTAGAGTATGTTAAAATGTGACAAAACATCAGATTAGCAGCATGGAAAATGTTTTTATTTCATAGTTTTCAGCATATTAGTAAATACATGTTTCTTTGCTTCAAAAATTAAACACATGGTGTCCAGCTGAGTGGACATTTCTGCAACTTCATGAAAAATAGATTCATAAAAAAAAATTTCAAACACATTGTTTTTTTTAATCCAATCTAACTTTATTTGTAAAGCACAGTGGATTAAAGTACTGTACAGAAAAATAAATAAAAACCAAAATAACAGTAAAATGCAAGAATAGATTAAAAGACATAGAACAACAGTAATAAATAAATAAATAAATAAAATAGATTAAAAAATACAGAAGAATAGATAAAACCTAAATAAAAGAATAAAATACAAGACTAGATTAAAAACATTAAAAAGCTGTACAATTAATGCCAAATTTAAGAGGAATAAAAACACTCAGTAAAAAAAATCTTGATTAAGGTTCTCATAATTCATGCATGAAAGGGTTAATTTCAGCCTAAATAACACAAAGAAAAGCTGATCACGCTGCATGAAAAGTGGGGTTAGTTAACGTCCCTTTAAATTGCTGTGGAACTTCAAATTAACGCCTACTGGTGGGAATTTGAAGTCACCACAGAAAATTCTCTCTAACTGCCGGGAATTGCCGTGAATTCCCACCCTCTGGTTAGAGAGCCTTGGCAATAACCCCTCCCTAACCCTTGGGCTATGTGAGGTTTTCGTATGTAAATGGTCCTGCTGTGAGGTATACAAATGCAAATGGAGTCGTACATGACACAGCAGTTTACAGTGGAGGTGAGATAACGACTCACTGACTTGAACTAGGCAGACACTGCTGGATGAGCCACCAGACTGTGGACAAGAACCAGAAAAAGGCTGGTGCACAATCCAAAAATTGTGGTAAGTATATATTCAATTAATTATTACATGTGTTCTATTTGGGTGGGAATTTTATCTTAGTGTGACTTTCTTAGTTAATTGCACAGTGTATGATAGTGTGGTTTGACTTGTGGAACTGATTAAAGTAATGAATGTGTCACATTGACCTGCTTGAACCTGGAGGTGTTTGTTCCTCAAAGTGACTTAGTCTTGTATTTTTTTAGGAAGGTGTGTGCCGTCTGCAAAACAGTGAAGGAAACAACAGATGGTATGAACCAGAGCAAGGGTAAGATTTTAAAGAGTTTGCATCCAGTCTGCTCTATAGAAGTAAATGTATGCCTTTAATGTATGCTTTTTCTGAACTATTTCTATTTGGTTTTCAGACTGAGCTCACCCCACAATGAGGCAGTGACTTCTCATTTAATGGCAGCTCCAGCTGCAAGTCCAGGCTTGAATGGAGTAGAAAGTGGAGTCCTGTTGATTAAGTAACTTTAATAGTTTGTTGTGTTTTGTTTCTCTATTGTTATAATCATATGCATCTATTTTTTTACTCTTCCTAACTTGTATATTTTAATTCCAGTGGCCTGTAAGACATAATGAAACAGTCCAATGGAACTACACATACAGCCAACCAGATCTAACAGTCCAGGCAGAAGCCATGAGCATTTCAGCCCACAGCAGAGAAGAAAGACGGTAAGATTTATAAGAATCTGTGTTTAATCTGAATCTGACACAAACACCACACTCTACTACTGTTAGCCTCACAGTGCAGCACTGATGGTACTTCTGTCTGTACAGCAGCTGGAGGCAAAAGAGGCTGAACTGGACAACAAGGAGGAGATTTATGGAGGGGGATCACAATGGGTATGACATCTGATGAAGAAGATGGCACTGCTGATGGGACATCTGGGTTGACTGTAAGGCGTCCATCCTTCCAGAGTCTGGAGCTCTCTAACCTTTGAGCTGCACTCCAACACACACTACAGCAGAACCAACACATGTTCTACCACCACAGACACTACAGCAGAACCAACACATGTTCTACCACCACAGAAGACTGGACTGGACCACCCTCAGAGAAGATGGCACCAACACTTGTCTGATGTGATGTTTTTAGGTCAAAGATCAAACTTATTTCATAAGTTGTATAAATTACTTTCATAAGTTACAATAAGTTGATAATAGATAAATCGGTTAAAATCTGTTAAAATGCAGTTGGCTTAAGAATTGATAGGAGTGAGATGTTGTCTCCTTAAGGATCTTTGTGTTCGGTGTGCACTAAGGTTGTATACAGAGTGAGCACTCTTTTGCTAGAGATGATCTTCGACGTAGATTTGCCGTTTGCTATTTTCTCTGCAGTTAAAGTTCTGAAAAACTCATGTTCGCTAAGTGTGCTCTACTACTGTGTGCCTTGGAAATGTTTCTTCTTTGTAAGTGTATATATCCGAAAACAACATTAGGGTTGACTGAAACTGTTCAGTGAACGTGTCATGAAGCTAACGTTGATGCTATTCAAGCTAGCAGTGTGAGTGCATTACGTGTGTAGCGTAATTAATAATAACTGTCTGTTAGTAATTGAAGTTGGATGTATTTTATATGTTGCAGTTACAAAAACGTTAAAGAAAACGTCAAGTAAAGGAGAAGCTCCAGCTGAGAACAGAAAGCCTTGTTTGGACTCTACTGTATTGCTGTTTCTGGCTGTAGCTGCGCAGTCACATGTTGTGAGGACAGCACATCTGACTGAACTGACTGTGGACATTCTAAGTTTGTTTTAATTTGAAAGTGTTGGCACTGTTTTCTTAAATATGTACGTGTGCTTTTTGCATTCTGCATTTTATTAAAGCTTGTCTTTATTTTTTAACATGATCTTGGCAGTCGTGTTCTTTCTTAATTGATATTGGTGGTAATGTTTTCAGTATGTGAATTATTACCCTGCAACAATAAATAAATATGTAAATAAATATCTGAATAATAAACATAATAATAATGATAATAATAATAATAATAAAAAACAATAATAATAATATTTTTAATGGGTGGGGAGTATTATTATGCTGCACAGATGACCAATCACATGTGAGCTGTCCGTTGTGGTAACATCCAATGGGATGCTATAAAAAGAAAAAATTAAAGTCGCAAGCGCAAGCATCTAAAGGCCCTCACCAAGGGCACGTCCAGTGGAAGTATGCTCATTGTTCAGCAGGTGGTGCTCTCGCCCCAAATTTTATGTCTTCTGATGAATGGGTGTAGGCCTGGGACATTGACAATAGACTCAAATTTGAGACAAATCAGTGTTCTTATGTCCGAACTGAACAAAATTTTGTATAAATAAATCTGTAGGGGGTGCGATGAGCCAAATTCAGTTTGTTCCATTGAATGGGTGTAGGCCTGCGAGATGTACAATTGAGTCAAATTTGAGCCAAATCGGTGTTCGTATGTCTGAACTGATGAA
This sequence comes from Sphaeramia orbicularis, assembly GCF_902148855.1. NCBI lineage: Eukaryota > Metazoa > Chordata > Actinopteri > Kurtiformes > Apogonidae > Sphaeramia > Sphaeramia orbicularis. The sequence goes on from NC_043964.1 coordinate 45,088,246, forward strand.
ATTTTAGTGAAGGGAAATTTGTAGGGGGCGCTATTGTGTGAAATGGCATTTTCTTTTGATAAATGGGTGTAAGCCTGAGAGATTGACAACTGAGTCAAATTTGAGCCAAATCGGTGTTCTTATGTCCGAATTGATGCAATTTTCGTGAAGGTAAATTTGTAGGGGGCGCTATAGCGCCAAACTAAAATTTTTTCTGATATATGGGTGTAGGCCTGGGAGATTGACAACTGATTCAAATTTGAGCCAAATTGGTGTTCGTATGTCTATCAAGGAAAGCAATTTTAATTAAAAAAATTTTAAAAAACTTGTAGGGGGCGCTGTAGCGTGAAATTAAAGTTTCTTTTGACAAATAGGTGTAGGCCTGGGAGACAGATGTCTGAGTCAAATTTGAGCCAAATCGGTGTTCGTATGTCCGAACTGATGTCATTTTTGTAAATGTACATTTGTAGGGGGTGCTATAGTGCGAAATTTAAATTTATTTTAATAAATGGGTGTAGGCCTGGGAGATGGATGTCTGAGTCAAATTTGAGCCAAATTGGTGTTTGTATGTCTGAGCTGAAGCAATTTTTGTGATGGTAAATTTGTGAAGAAACTTTGCAAAGTTTGCGACGTCGTCACACAAAAAAGGTGACACCGATCCCAAAAATTCAGCTAACTTTTGATGCCCCACTTCTCTAGATACTGTACACCGATTTTGAGCTCATTTGGCCAAACGGCTTAGTAGGAGATAGTTAAAATACAACGTCAGTGAAAACGCTGACTCAGCATTTTGGAAATTTCAATCCAATATGGCCGTCTAAGGGTTGGTTGAGGGGCGTGGCAACAATAATATTTTTTGTTTGTCTCCTCATGATGAATCTGTGTACCAATTTTCGTGGCTCTACGACAAACTTTATGTTGGACGTGCTCCCATTGACGTAATGCATTTCCGCTTTTCAATGGGGCGCTGAAGCAACATTTCTTTACCGACATCTATGAAACCTATATGTAAACTCCATTTTGCACATTGCTGAATTTTGGGCAAAATTTGGTGAGTTTTCATAAATGTTTAGGGGGTCAAATTTGAGCTCAAAGCGCAGGAGAAAGAAAAATTAAAGCCGCAAGCGGCATCTAAAGGCCCTCGCCAAGGGAATGTCAAGTGGAAGTATGCCCATCGTTCTGCAGGAGGCGCTCTAGCACCAAATTTCAGTTTCTTCTGATGAATGGGTGTAGGCCTGGGAGATTGACAACTGATTCAAATTTGAGGGAAATCATTGCTCGTATGTCCGAACTAAGGAAATTTTTGTATAAGTAAATCTGTAGGGGGCGCTATGCAGCTAAAATTAATTTTCTTTAATTGAATGGGTGTAGGCCTGCAAGATGTACCACTGAGTCAAATTTGAGGCAAATCGGTGTTCATATGTCCGAGGTGATGCAATTTTCGTGAAGGTGAATTTGTAGGGGGCGCTAGTGAGCGAAATGGCTATTTCTTTTGATAAATGGGTGTAGGCCTGGGAGATTGACAACTGATTCAAATTTGAGCCAAATTGGTGTTTGTATGTCTGAAGTGAAGTAATTTTCGTAAAGGTAAAATTGTAGGGGGCGCTATAGCTCCAAATTTCAATTTTTTTCAGATAAATGGGTGTAGGCCTGAGAGATAGACGTCTGAGTCAAATTTGAGCAAAATTGTTGTTCGTATGTCCGAACTGAAGCAATTTTAATTAAAAACTTTTTTAAAAACTTGTAGGGGGTGCTGTAGCGCAAAATGTCAGTTTCTTTTGAAAAAGTAGGTGTAGGCCTTGGAGATAGATGTCTGAGTCAAAATTGAGCCAAATCGGTGTTCGTATCTCCAAACTGATTTCATTTTTGTAAATGTACATTTGTAGGGGGTGCTATAGTGCGAAATTTCAATTTCTTTCAATAAATGGGTGTAGGCCTGGGAGATGGACGTCTGAGTGTAATTTGAGCCAAATCGGTGTTCGTATGTCTGAGCTGAAGTTATTTTTGTAATGGTAAATTCGCAAAGAAACTTTGCAAAGTTTGCGACGTTGTCACATAAAAATGGTGACACCAATCCTAAAAATTCAGCTAACTTTTGATGCCCCACTTCTCTAGATACTGTACACTGATTTGGAGCTCATTTGGCCAAACGCCTTAGTAGGAGATAGTTAAAATACGACATCAGCGAAAATGCTGACTCAGCATTTTGGAAATTTCAATCCAATATGGCCGACTTCCGGTTGGTTAAGGGATGTGGCCACAATAATATTTTTTGTTTGTCTCCTCATGATGAATCTGTGTACCGATTTTCGTGGCTCTACGACAAACTTTATGTTGGACGTGTTCCCATTGATGTAATGCATTTCCACTTTTCAAGGGGGCGCTGCAGCAACATTTTTTTACCGACATCTATGAAACCTATATGTAAATTCAATTTTGCACATTTCTGAATTTTTGGACAAAATTTGGTGGGTTTTCGTAAATGTTCAGGGGGTCAAAATTGAGCTCAAAGCGCAGGAGAAAGGAAAAATAAGACTAAAAAATAAAAATTAAAAATTAAAGCCGCAAGCGGCATCTAAAGGCCCTCGCCACGGGCACGTCCAGTAGAAGTATGTCCATCGTTCAGCAGGTGGCACTCTTGCACCAAATTTCAATGTCTTCTGATGAATGGGTGTAGCCTGGGAGATTGACAAGTGATTCAAATTTGAGGCAGATCTTTGTATGTTCAAATTAAAGACATTTTTGTATAAGTAAATCTATAGGAGGCGCTATGCAGCTAAAATTAAATTTCTTCCATTGAATGGGTGTAGGCCTGTGAGATTTACCACTAAGTCAAATTTGAGCCAAATCGGCGTTCGTATGTCCAAATTGATGCAATTTTCGTGAAGGTAAATTTGTAGGGGGCGCTACTGAGCGAAGTGGCAATTTCTTTTGACAGATGGGTGTAGGCCTGGGAGATTGACAACTGATTAAATTTGAGCCAAATTGGTGTTCGTATGTCTAACGTGAAGTAATTTTCGTAAAGGTAAAATTTTAGGGGGCGCTATGGCACCAAATTTCAAATTTTTCTGATAAATGGGTGTAGGCCTGGGAGATAGACGTCTGAGTCAAATTTGAGCAAAATCGGTGTTCGTATGTCCGAACTGAAGCAATTTTAATAAAAAAATATTAAAAAATTTTGTAGGGAGTGCTGTAGTACAAAATTTCAGTTTCTTTTGACAAGTAGGTGTAGGCCTGGGAGACAGTTGTCTGAGTCAAATTTGAGCCAAATCGGTGTTCGTATGTCCAAACTGATGTCATTTTTGTAAATGTACATTTGTAGGGGGTGCTATAGTGCGAAATTTCAATTTCTTTCAATAAATGGGTGTAGGCCTGTGAGATGGACGTCTGAGTCAAATTTCAGCCAAATCGGTGTTTGTATGTCTCAGCTATAGCAATTTTTGTGATGGCAAATTTTCAAAAAAACTTCGCAAAGTTTGCAGCCTCGTCGCAAAAAAAAGGTGACACCGATTCAAAAAATTCGGCTAACTTTTGATTCCCCACTTCTCTAGATACTGTACACCAATTTTGAGCTCATTTGTCCAAACGGTTTAGTAGGAGAAAGTTAAAATACAATGTCAGCGAAAATGCTGACTCAGCATTTTGGAAAATTCAATCAAATATGGCCGACTTCCGGTTGGTTTAGGGGCATGGCCACAATAATATTTTTTGTTTGTCTCCTCATGATGAATCTGTGTACCGATTTTCGTGGCTCTACGACAAACTTTATGTTGGACATGCTCCCATTGACGTAATGCATTTCCAGTTTTTAAGGGGGCGCTGCAGCAACATTTATTTACCGACATATACGAAACCTATATGTAAATTCAATTTTACACAGTTCTGAATTTTGTGCAAAATTTGGTGAGTTTTCATCAATGTTAAGGGGGTCAAAATTGAGCTCAAAGTGCAGGAGAAAGAAAAATTAAAGCCACAAGTGGCATCTAAAGGCCCTCGCCACGGGCACGTCCAGTAGAAGTATGTCCGTCGTTCAGCAGGGGGCGCTCTAGCAGCAAATTTCAATGTCTTCTGATGAATGGGTGTAGGCCTGGGAGATTGACAACTGATTCAAATTTCAGGCAGATCTTTGTTTTTATGTCCGAACTAAAGGAATTTTTGGACAAGTAAATCTGTAGGGGGTGCTATGCAGCTGAAATTAAATTTCTTCCTTTGAATGGGTGTAGGCCTGCGAGATGTACCACTGAGTCAAATTTCAGCCAAATCGGTGTTTGTATGTCTGAATTAATGCAATTTTTGTGAAGGTAAATTTGTAGGGGGCGCTCCTGAGTGAAGTGGCAATTTCTTTTGATAAATGGGTGTAGGCCTGGGAGATTGACAACTGATTCAAATTTAAGCCAAATTGGTGTTTGTATGTCTAACGTGAAGTAATTTTCGTAAAGGTAAAATTGTAGGGGGCGCTATGGCACCGAATTTAAAATTTTTCATATAAATGGGTGTAGGCCTGGGAGATAGATGTCTGAGTAAATTTGAGCCAAATCGGTGTTCGTATGTCCGAACTGAAGCAATTTTAATAAAAAAATATTTAAAAAATTTTTGTAGGGGGCGCTGTAGTGCAAAATTTCAGTTTCTTTTGAAAAATTGGTGTAGGCCTGGGAGACAGATGTCTGAGTTAAATTTGAGCCAAATCGGTGTTCGTATGTCCGAACTGATGCCATTTTTGTAAATGTACATTTGTAGGGGGCGCTATAGTGCGAAATTTCAATTTCCTTTAATAAATGGGTGTAGGCCTGGGAGATAGACGTCTGAGTCAAATTTGAGCCAAATCAGTGTTTGTATGTCTGAGCTGAAGCAATTTTTGTGATGGTAATCGAAAACACTTGTGATCGAAAACACTTCGCAATGTTTTCAACCTCGTCGCACAAAAACGGTGACACCGATTAAAAAATTCGGCTAACTTTTGATGCCCCACTTCTCAAGATACTGTACACCGATTTTGAGCTCATTTGGCCAAACAGCTTAGTAGGAGATAGTTAAAATACGACGTCAGCGAAAACGCTGACTCAGCATTTTGGAAATTTCAATCCAATATGGCCGACTAAGGGTGGGTTTAGGGGCGTGGCCACAATAATATTTTTTGTTTGTGTCCTCATGATGAATCTGTGTACCGATTTTCGTGGCTCTACGACAAACTTTATGTTGGACATGCTCCCATTGACGTAATGCATTTCCACTTTTCAAGGGGGCGCTGCAGCAACATTTCTTTACCGACATCTCCGAAACCTATATGTAAATTCAATTTTGCACATTTCTGAATTTTGTGCAAAATTTGGTGAGTTTTCATAAATGTTCAGGGGGTCAAAATTGAGCTCAAAGCGCAGGAGAAAGAAAAAAAATAATAAATAAATAAAAATAATAATTAAAGCTGCAAGCAGCATTGGGCGGGACCTCGCACCGGGCGATCTGCCTCCCCCGCGATCCGCCACCCGTGACTGTCGACGCCTCAGCTCCACTCACACCTGTCCGTCCCCATACCAGTTCCCATCCTTTAGTGTCTGTCCTCCTTACATCTGTACAGAACACCAGTGACCCTCTGCTGAAACCCCCATCACCTTTAAAATGAGACTTTTATTTTGGAAACCCTACTGTGTGTATGTGCATTTGTTTTTAATGTGAGAGAAAGAATCAGTTTGAAAAATGAATTGAAATTGTATGAATAAGTGAGTATAAAAGTGATGATTTACCACATTTAAGGCTTTTATTTTGGAAAAACCCTATTGTGTGAGGATGTGTGTCTGTGAGAAAGAGTACTTTTGAATGAAGAAACATTGTACAAACAGTTGAGTGTTTGGTCATAAAAATGAAAAGAAGTTATGTAATAGACATTTTGTATTATTCTTAATTTTGGTTTTATTTTGAAAAAATGTACTCCGTGTACTTTTGAATGTGTGCAAAATTTCCAATATCCACAATACAATGCAGTAAAACCTGTTTTAAAATAAAATTAAAAAAAAAAAAAAATTTTTGGATTACCTGGGACTTGAACCAGGGCGCTTCGGCTCCATAGGCAGCTACATGAACCACTGCACTACAGAGAGACATGTGAAAATGTGCACCAGCAAGACTTTTATAGGGATTATGCCATTTGGAAAAGTGAAACTAAACATAGTCTTCAAAAAATCGCTATAATTCCATAACCGTAGGTCGTATCTGAAAAATTCTTTCACTTTTGGATTCTGCAGACTCGTGGGAATTCAATGAGGTCTAACTTTTATGTCAAAACTCTGAAATGAATAAGCAGTAATTGCAGAAACGTAGAGTAACTTTCAAAGGCAGATTGCCAACTTCCTGTTGGAGTTAGCTCATGAGTGTCAGTGTATGATTTGTCGGGCTCAATCAGACCAACATTTTGGCATTTGTTTCATGTTTCTGTGACATTCCTACTGGCTGCTAGGGCAGATTTTGTGTGTTTTTTAGTACATAGGTGGCGCTACAGAGTCCATTTTGGCACCCAAGGGGTTAATTTTTGATATTGTATGAAAGTGTTCACCAGCCATGACATACATGGCAAATTTGGTGAGTTTTGGAGCATGTTAAGGGGGTCAAATGGCAGTCTAAAGTGGAAAAAGTATGAAAATAAAAGAATTGTTATAAATCAACAACCGTACATCCTATCTCAAAAATTTTTGCATGTGAGCATTGTGCTGAGTCCCATGAACATGTAGATATGTCACATGTCAGGAAAAACTGCAAAGTGAAAAATGAGTTCCAAACATCACAACTTTGCGGGCTTGTAAAAAAAAAACTAAGACAGTTCCGGAAAAAGTGAGAGATCACTTTTTTGAGGAGGTTTCACTCTATCTTTTGATGCTATTTAGAAGTCAATATGACAAACGGTGTCATCGGAGTTAGTTTTAGAAATTTTATTTTGAAAGGCATATTGCGAACTTCCTGTTGGAGTTAGGTCATAAGTGTCAGTGGATGATTTGTAGTGCTTCATCCAACAAGAATTTTGGCACTGGTTTCATGTCTGTACGACATTCCTAGTGGCCACTAGGGCTTTTCCCATTTTTTTTGACATAGGTGGCGCTAGAGAGGCCATTTTGGCACCTATGGGGTTAATTTTTACATTTTATCAAATTTTTCGCCAGGCCTGACATGTGTGCCAAATTTGGTGAGTTTTTGAGCATGTTTAGGGGGGCAAATTCCAGTTTAAAGCGTCAAGTAAAAATAATAATAATTAAAGCTGCAAGCAGCATTGGGCGGGACCTCGCACCGAGCGTTCCGCCTCCCCCGCGATCCGCCTCCCGTGACCGTCCACACCTCAGCTCCACTCACACCTCTCCCTCCCCATACCAGTTCCCACCCTTTAGTGTCTGTCCTCCTTACATCTGTACAGAACACCAGCGACCCTCTGCTGAAACCACCATCACCTTTAAATCAGACTTTTATTTTGGAAACCCTACTGTGTGTATGTGCATTTGTTTTGTATGTGAGAGAAAGAATCAGTTTGAAAAATGAATTGAAATTGTATGAATAAGTGAGTATAAAAGTGATGATTTATCAGATTTAAGGCTTTTATTTTGGAAAAACCCTATTGTGTGAGCATGTGTGTCTGTGAGAAAGAGTACTTTTGAATGAAGAAACATTGTACAAACAGTTGAGCATTTGGTCATAAAAGTGAAAAGAAGTTATGTAATAGACAGTATGTATTATTTTAATAAGGTTTTTTTTTTTTTTAAATGTACTGTGTGTACTTTGTACACTCAAAAAAACAGAACATTGGATTTAAATAATAAAATAACGTCAACCGGTCCCACAAAACTTTTTTATTTAAATTTTAAAAATACTAGATGACTAAATTTCAGCAAACCGTCTTAATTAAGTGCTACATCACACAGTTAAGTTGAATTTATTAAACATGTTGAATTTACTCAATATTGTTACGTTTAATTTAGTATACATCATTACATTGAATCATTTAAACACATTGAATTTATTATATATCATTTCATTGAATTTAATAAACATGTTGAGTTTACTAAATGTCGTTATGTTAAATTTACTAATCATTATGTTAAATTTATTAAACACACTGAATTTACAAAATATTGTTATGTTTAATTCACTAAATACCATTATGTTGAATTTATTAAACATGCTGGATTTACTACATGCTGTTACATTTAATTTCCTTATCATCATTATTGTAGTGTAGGTGGAAGTTCAACAGGAAGTTAGCTCAGTGTCAGGTGTGAGCACAAGTTATGCTCTTAATTTGACAGGCAGGCAGACCTAATCTAAGGTGATCACAACAGGATAGCCATTGCTCTGCCAATGGCTCTCACTCAGGGTGCAACTTTACAAATGACAAAAATACAGAAAAAATAAACAAAAAGTCCAATAAGCATTGCCATACACATATTAAGTCAAAACTAGTACTAACACAACAACCCCGCTGAATTCTTGAGCATAAAAATAACACATTTACAACATAGTACCCACTACCCATAATGCACTGCGGCAAACATGCCAAACTTCATTTTTTTAGTGACTGCGTTGACTAAATTGTATTAAACAGTATTGAATATTCCCAAGACTTGTATTATTATTTAAATGTAATGTAACTCTCTTGTTTTTTTCGCTAAAAATGAATTTATTAAATATTTTCAACATAAATACATTGCATAAGGATTACTAAATGGGTTTTCCATTTCTTTGAGTGTAATGTGTGCAAAATGTCCAATATCCACAATATTATGCAGTAAAAACATGTTTTAAAATGTGATGAAGGGAAGAAAAACAAAACCAAACCAAAAAAAACCCCAAACAAACCAAAAAAACCCAGCTATTTCCCTGTCTGGGGTTTGAACCCAGGACTCCTGTATAACAGAACACTGCTCTAACCCCTGGTGAATTATCAGACAGCCACCAGATGGCAGTAGTGTGCTTTAAATAGGGACTTTGTCATTGTGAAAAGTGAAAGTACACATACTCTTCAAAAAATTGTGATTATTCTATAACCGTAGGTCGTATCTGAAAAATTCTTTCAGTTTTGGATTCTGCAGACTTGTGGGAATTTAATGAGGTATAACTTTTCTGTCAAAACTCTGAAATGAATAAGCAGTAATTGCAGAAACGTAGAGTAACTTTCAAAGGCAGATTGCCAACTTCCTGTTGGAGTTAGCTCATGAGTGTCAGTGTATGATTTGTCGGGCTCAATCAGACCAACATTTTGGCATTTGTTTCATGTTTCTGTGACATTCCTACTGGCTGCTAGGGCAGATTTTGTGTGTTTTTTAGTACATAGGTGGCGCTACAGAGTCCATTTTGGTACCCAAGGGGTTAATTTTGATATTGAATGAAAGTGTTCACCAGCCATGACATACATGGCAAATTTGGTGAGTTTTGGAGCATGTTAAGGGGGTCAAATGGCAGTCTAAAGAGGAAAAAGTATGAAAATAAAAAAATTGTTATAAATCAATAACCGTAAATCCTATCTCAAAAATTTTTGCATGTGAACATTGTGGTGAGTCCCGTGAACGCGTAGATATGTCACATGTGGGGAAAAACTGCAAAATAAAAAATGACTTCCAAACATCGCAACTTTGCAGGCTTGTAAAAAAAAAACTAAGACAGTTAAGACTAAGCTACGAGACCACTTTTGTGCAGAGGGTTCACTCTATCTTTTGGTGCTATTTAGAAGTCAATAGGACAAACGGTGTCATCGGAGTTAGTTTTGAAAATTTTATTTTGAAAGGCATATTGCAAACTTCCTGTTTGAGTTAGGTCATCACTGTCAGCATATCATTTTTAGTGCTTTATCCAACAAATATTTTGGCACTGGTTCCATGTCTCTACGACATTCCTACTGGCCACTAGGGTAGTTACCGTTTTTTTTCACATAGGTGGCGCTAGAGAGCCCATTTTGGCACCTATGGGGTTTCTTTATTCATTTTATCAAATTTTTCACCAGGCCTGACATGTGTGCCAAATTTGGTGAGTTTTGGAGCATGTTTAGGGGGTCAAAATCCAGTTGAAAGAGACGGAAGTATAATAATAATAATAATAATTAAAGCTGCAAGCAGCATTGGGCGGGACCTCGCACCGGGCGATCCGCCTCCCCCGCGATCCGCCACCCGTGACTTTCGATGCCTCAGCTCCACTCACACCTGTCCGTCCCCATACCAGTTCCCATCCTTTAGTGTCTGTCCTCCTTACATCTGTACAGAACACCAGTGACCCTCTGCTGAAACCACCATCACCTTTAAAATGAGACTTTTATTTTGGAAACCCTACTGTGTGTATGTGCATTTGTTTTTAATGTGAGAGAAAGAATCAGTTTGAAAAATGAATTGAAATTGTATGAATAAGTGAGTATAAAAGTGATGATTTACCACATTTAAGGCTTTTATTTTGGAAAAACCCTATTGTGTGAGGATGTGTGTCTGTGAGAAAGAGTACTTTTGAATGAAGAAACATTGTACAAACAGTTGAGTGTTTGGTCATAAAAATGAAAAGAAGTTATGTAATAGACATTTTGTATTATTCTTAATTTTGGTTTTATTTTGAAAAAATGTACTCCGTGTACTTTTGAATGTGTGCAAAATTTCCAATATCCACAATACAATGCAATAAAACCTGTTTTTTAAAAAAAAAAAAAAAAAAAAAAATTTTGGATTGCCTGGGACTTGAACTAGGGTCCTTCTGCTCCACAGCCAGCTACATGAACCACAGCACTACAGAGAAACATGTTAAAAATGCACCTGCAAGACTTTTATAGGGATTTTGCCATTGTGAAAAGTGAAACTAAACTTAGTCTTTAAAAAATCGCCATAATTCCATAACCGTAGGTCGTATCTGAAAAATTCTTTCACTTTTGGATTCTGCAGACTTGTGGGAATTTAATGAGATATAATTTTTTTTTTAAAAGTGTGAAATGAATAAGCAGTAATTGCAGAAACGTAGAGTAACTTTCAAAGGCAGATTGCCAACTTCCTGTTGGAGTTAGCTCATCAGTGTCAGTGTATGATTTGTGGGGCTCAATCAGACCAACATTTTGGCATTTGTTTCATGTTTCTGTGACATTCCTACTGGCCGCTAGGGCAGATTTTGTGTGTTTTTTAGTACAAAGGTGGTGCTACAGAGTGTATTTTGGCACCCAAGGGGTTAATTGTGATATTGTATGAAAGTGTTCACCAGCCATGACATACATGGCAAATTTGGTGAGTTTTGGAGCATGTTAAGGGGGTCAAATGGCAGTCTAAAGTGGAAAAAGTATGAAAAGAAACAAATTGCTATAAATCAATAACTGTAAATTCTATCTCAAAATTTTTTGCATGTGAGTGTTGTGGTGAGTCCTGTGAATGCGTAGATATGTCACATGTGGGGAAAAATAGCAAAGTGGAAAATGAGTTCCAAACATCGAAAATTCATGGGCTTCTAAAAAAAAAACTAAGACAGTTAAGACTAAGCTACGAGATCACTTTGTTGAGGAGGGTTCACTCTATCTTTTGGTGCTATTTAGAAGTCAATACGACAAACGGTGTCATCGGAGTTAGTTATAGAAATCTTATTTTGAAAGGCATATTGTGAACTTCCTGTTGGAGTTAGGTCATAAGTGTCAGTATATCATTTGTAGTGCTTCATCCAACAAACATTTTGGCACTGGTTCCATGTTTGTACGACAAACCTACTGGCCACTAGGGCCGTTAACGTTTTTTTTGACATAGGTGGCGCTAGCGAGCCCATTTTGGCACCTATGGGGTTAATTTTTTAATTGTATCAAATTTTTCGCCAGGCCTGACATGTGTGCCAAATTTGGTGAGTTTTGGAGCATGTTTATGGGGTCAAAATCCAGTTGAAAGAGACAGAAGTATAATAATAATAATAATTAAAGCTGCAAGCAGCATTGGGCGGGACCTCGCACCAGGCGATCCGCCTCCCACGCGATCCGCCCCCCCGCGTGATCCGCCTCCCCTGCGATCCGCCTCCCGTGACCCTCCACACCTCAGCTCCACTCACACCTCTCCGTCCCCATACCAGTTCCCATCCTTTAGTGTCTGTCCTCCTTACATCTGTACAGAACACCAGCGACCCTCTGCTGAAGCCACCATCACCTTTAAAATGAGACTTTTATTTTGGAAACCCTACTGTGTGTATGTGCATTTGTTTTGTATGTGAGAGAAAGAATCAGTTTGAAAAATGAATTGAAGTTGTATGAATAAGTGAGTATAAAAGTGATGATTTATCACATTTAAGGCATTTATTTTGGAAAAACCCTATTGTGTGAGCATGTGTGTCTGTGAGAAAGAGTACTTTTGAATGAAGAAACATTGTACAAACAGTTGAGCGTTTGGTCATAAAAATAAAAAGAAGTTATGCAATAGACATTTTGTATTATTCTTAATTGGGGTTTTATTTTGAAAAAATGTACTCCGTGTACTTTTGAATGTGTGCAAAATTTCCAATATCCACAATACAATGCAATAAAACCTGTTTTTAAAAAAAAAAAAAAAAAAAAAAATTTTGGATTGCCTGGGACTTGAACTAGGGTCCTTCTGCTCCATAGTAAGCTACATGAACCACTGCACTACAGAGACACATGTTAAAAATGCACCTGAAAGACTTTTATAGGGATTTTGCCATTGTGAAAAGTGAAACTAAACTTAGTCTTTAAAAAATCGCCATAATTCCATAACCGTAGTTCGTATCTGAAAAATTCTTTCACTTTTGGATTCTGCAGACTTGTGGGAATTTAATGAGATATAATTTTTTTTTTAAAGTGTGAAATGAATAAGCAGTAATTGCAGAAACGTAGAGTAACATTCAAAGGCAGATTGCCAACTTCCTGTTGGAGTTAGCTCATCAGTGTCAGTGTATGATTTGTGGGGCTCAATCAGACCAACATTTTGGCATTTGTTTCATGTTTCTGTGACATTCCTACTGGCCGCTAGGGCAGATTTTGTGTATTTTTAGTACAAAGGTGGTGCTACAGAGTGTATTTTGGCACCCAAGGGGTTAATTGTGATATTGTATGAAAGTGTTCACCAGCCATGACATACATGGCAAATATGGTGAGTTTTGGAGCATGTTAAGGGGGTCAAATGGCAGTCTAAAGTGGAAAAAGTATGAAAAGAAACAAATTGCTATAAATCAATAACCGTGAATTCTATCTCAAAATTTTTTACATGTGAGTGTTGTGGTGAGTCCTGTGAATGCGTAGATATGTCACATGTGGGGAAAAATAGCAAAGTGGAAAATGAGTTCCAAACATCGAAAATTCATGGGCTTCTAAAAAAAAAAACTAAGACAGTTAAGACTAAGCTACGACATCACTTTGTTGAGGAGGGTTCACTCTATCTTTTGGTGCTATTTAGAAGTCAATACGACAAACGGTGTCATCGGAGTTAGTTATAGAAATCTTATTTTGAAAGGCATATTGTGAACTTCCTGTTGGAGTTAGGTCATAAGTGTCAGTATATCATTTGTAGTGCTTCATCCAACAAACATTTTGGCACTGGTTCCATGTTTGTACGACAAACCTACTGGCCACTAGGGCCGTTAACGTTTTTTTTTTACATAGGTGGCGCTAGCGAGCCCATTTTGGCACCTATGGGGTTAATTTTTTCATTGTATCAAATTTTTCGCCAGGCCTGACATGTGTGCCAAATTTGGTGAGTTTTGGAGCATGTTTAGGGGGTCAAAATCCAGTTGAAAGAGACGGAAGTATAATAATAATAATAATTAAAGCTGCAAGCAGCATTGGGCGGGACCTCGCACCGGGCGATCCGCCTCCCCCGCGATCCGCCACCCGTGACTGTCGACGCCTCAGCTCCACTCACACCTGTCCGGCCCCATACCAGTTCCCATCCTTTAGTGTCTGTCCTCCTTACATCTGTACAGAACACCAGCGACCCTCTGCTGAAACCACCATCACCTTTAAAATGAGACTTTTATTTTGGAAACCCTACTGTGTGCATGTGCATTTGTTTTGTGTGTGAGAGAAAGAATCAGTTTGAAAAATGAATTGAAATTGTATGAATAAGTGAGTATAAAAGTGATGATTTACCACATTTAAGGCTTTTATTTTGGAAAAACCCTATTGTGTGAGGATGTGTGTCTGTGAGAAAGAGTACTTTTGAATGAAGAAACATTGTACAAACAGTTGAGCGTTTGGTCATAAAAATGAAAAGAAGTTATGTAATAGACATTTTGTATTATTCTTAATTTTGGTTTTATTTTGAAAAAATGTACTCCGTGTACTTTTGAATGTGTGCAAAATTTCCAATATCCACAATACAATGCAGTAAAACCTGTTTTAAAATAAAATTAAAAAAAAAAAATTTTTTGGATTACCTGGGACTTGAACCAGGGTCCTTCAGCTCCATAGGCAGCTACATGAACCACTGCACTACAGAGAGACATGTGAAAATGTGCACCAGCAAGACTTTTATAGGGATTTTGCCATTTGGAAAAGTGAAACTAACCATAGTCTTCAAAAAATCGCTATAATTCCATAACCGTAGGTCGTATCTGAAAAATTCTTTCACTTTTGGATTCTGCAGACTCGTGGGAATTCAATGAGGTCTAACTTTTATGTCAAAACTCTGAAATGAATAAGCAGTAATTGCAGAAACGTAGAGTAACTTTCAAAGGCAGATTGCCAACTTCCTGTTGGAGTTAGCTCATGAGTGTCAGTGTATGATTTGTCGGGCTCAATCAGACCAACATTTTGGCATTTGTTTCATGTTTCTGTGACATTCCTACTGGCCGCTAGGGTGGATTTTGTGTGTTTTTTAGTACATAGGTGGTGCTACAGAGTCCATTTTGGCACCCAAGGGGTTAATTTTGATATTGAATCAAAGTGTTCACCAGCCATGACATACATGGCAAATTTGGTGAGTTTTGGCGCATGTTAAGGGGGTCAAATGGCAGTCTAAAGAGGAAAAAGTATGAAAAGAAAAAAATTCTCATAAATCGATAACCGTACATCCTATCTCAAAATTTTTTGCATGTGAATGTTGTGGTGAGTTCCCTGAACGCGTAGATATGTCACATGTGGGGAAAAACTGCAAAGTGAAAAATGACTTCCAAACATCACAAATTTGCGGGCTTGTAAAAAAAAAACTAGGACAGTTAAGACTAAGCTACGAGATCACTTTTGTGAGGAGGGTTCAGTCTATCTTTTGGTGCTATTTAGAAGTCAATACGACAAACGGTGTCATCAGAGTAAGTTTTAGAAATTTTATTTTGAAAGGCATATTGCGAACTTCCTGTTGGAATTAGGTCATAAGTGTCAGTGGATGATTTTTAGTGCTTTTTCCAACCAACATTTTGGCACTGGTTCTATTTCTCTACGACATTCCTACTGGCCACTAGGGCATTTCCCATATTTTTCACATAGGTGGCGCTAGAGAGCCCATTTTGGCACCTATGGGGTTAATTTTTTCATTTTATCAAATTTTTCGCCAGGCCTGACATGTGTGCCAAATTTGGCGAGTTTTTGAGCATGTTCAGGGGGTCAAAATCCAGTTTAAAGTGACGATAGTATAATAATAATAATAATAATAATAATAATAATAATAATAATAATAAATAATAATATAAAAACGAACGAATAACAATAGGGCCTTGCTTGCAGGCAAGGCCTCTCACTGTGTGAGAGGGCCTTACCTTTCGGCTCGGTCCCTAATTAAAGCTGCAAGCAGCATTGGGCGGGACCTCGCACCGGGCGATCCGCCTCCCACGCGATCCGCCCCCCTGCGTGATCCGCCTCCCCTGCGATCCGCCTCCCGTGACCCTCCACACCTCAGCTCCACTCACACCTCTCCGTCCCCATACCAGTTCCCATCCTTTAGTGTCTATCCTCCTTACATCTTTACAGAACACCAGCGACCCTCTGCTGAAGCCACCATCACCTTTAAAATGAGACTTTTATTTTGGAAACCCTACTGTGTGTATGTGCATTTGTTTTGTATGTGAGAGAAAGAATCAGTTTGAAAAATGAATTAAAGTTGTATGAATAAGTGAGTATAAAAGTGATGATTTATCACATTTAAGGCATTTATTTTGGAAAAACCCTATTGTGTGAGGATGTGTGTCTGTGAGAAACAGTACTTTTGAATGAAGAAACATTGTACAAACAGTTGAGCGTTTGGTCATAAAAATAAAACGAAGTTATGCAATAGACATTTTGTATTATTCTTAATTGGGGTTTTATTTTGAAAAAATGTACTCCATGTACTTTTGAATGTGTGCAAAATTTCCAATATCCATAATACAATGCAGTAAAACCTGTTTTTAAAAAAAAAAAAAAAAAAATATTGGATTGCCTGGGACTTGAACTAGGGTCCTTCTGCTCCACAGTCAGCTACATGAACCACTGCACTACAGAGAGACATGTTAAAAATGCACCTGAAAGACTTTTATAGGGATTTTACCATTGTGAAAAGTGAAACTAAACTTAGTCTTTAAAAAATCGCCATAATTCCATAACCGTAGGTCGTATCTGAAAAATTCTTTCACTTTTGGATTCTGCAGACTTGTGGGAATTTAATGAGGTATAATTTTTTTTTTAAAAGTGTGAAATGAATAAGCAGTAATTGCAGAAACGTAGAGTAACTTTCAAAGGCAGATTGCCAACTTCCTGTTGGAGTTAGCTCATTAGTGTCAGTGTATGATTTGTGGGGCTCAATCAGACCAACATTTTGGCATTTGTTTCATGTTTCTGTGACATTCCTACTGGCCGCTAGGGCAGATTTTGTGAGTTTTTTAGTACATAGGTGGCGCTACAGAGTCCATTTTGGTACCCAAGGGGTTAATTTTGATATTGAATGAAAGTGTTCACCAGCCATGACATACATGGCAAATTTGGTGAGTTTTGGAGCATGTTAAGGGGGTCAAATGGCAGTCTAAAGAGGAAAAAGTATGAAAATAAACAAATTGTTATAAATCAATAACCGTAAATCCTATCTCAAAAATTTTTGCATGTGAACATTGTGGTGAGTCCCATGAACGCGTAGATATGTCACATGTGGGGAAAAACTGCAAAGTGAAAAATGACTTCCAAACATCGCAACTTTGCAGGCTTGTAAAAAAAAACTAAGACAGTTAAGACTAAGCTACGAGACCACTTTTGTGCAGAGGGTTCACTCTATCTTTTGGTGCTATTTAGAAGTCAATAGGACAAACGGTGTCATCGGAGTTAGTTTTGAAAATTTTATTTTGAAAGGCATATTGCGAACTTCCTGTTGGATTTAGGTCATCACTGTCAAATATCATTTTTAGTGCTTCATCCAACAAATATTTTGGCACTGGTTCCATGTCTCTACGACATTCCTACTGGCCACTAGGGCAGTTACCGTTTTTTTCACATAGGTGGCGCTAGAGAGCCCATTTTGGCACCTATGGGGTTTCTTTTTTCATTTTATCAAATTTTTCACCAGGCCTGACATGTGTGCCAAATTTGGTGAGTTTTGGAGCATGTTTAGGGGGTCAAAATCCAGTTTAAAGTGACGATAGTGTAATAATAATAAAAAACGAACGAATAAAATTAGGGCCTTGCTTGCAGGCAAGGCCTCTCACTGTGTGAGAGGGCCTTACCTTTCGGCTCGGTCCCTAATAAAAAACGAACGAATAACAATAGGGCCTTGCTTGCAGGCAAGGCCTCTCACTGTGTGAGAGGGCCTTACCTTTCGGCTCGGTCCCTAATTAAAGCTGCAAGCAGCATTGGGCGGGACCTCGCACCGGGCGATCCGCCTCCCCCGCGATCCGCCACCCGTGACTGTCGACGCCTCAGCTCCACTCACACCTGTCCGTCCCCATACCAGTTCCCATCCTTTAGTGTCTGTCCTCCTTACATCTGTACAGAACACCAGTGACCCTCTGCTGAAACCACCATCACCTTTAAAATGAGACTTTTATTTTGGAAACCCTACTGTGTGTATGTGCATTTGTTTTTAATGTGAGAGAAAGAATCAGTTTGAAAAATTAATTGAAATTGTATGAATAAGTGAGTATAAAAGTGATGATTTACCACATTTAAGGCTTTTATTTTGGAAAAACCCTATTGTGTGAGGATGTGTGTCTGTGAGAAAGAGTACTTTTGAATGAAAAAACATTGTACAAACAGTTGAGTGTTTGGTCATAAAAATGAAAAGAAGTTATGTAATAGACATTTTGTATTATTCTTAATTTTGGTTTTATTTTGAAAAAATGTACTCCGTGTACTTTTGAATGTGTGCAAAATTTCCAATATCCACAATACAATGCAGTAAAACCTGTTTTAAAATAAAATAAAAAAAATAAAAAACTTTTGGATTACCTGGGACTTCAACCAGGGTCCTTCGGCTCCATAGGCAGCTACATGAACCACTGCACTACAGAGAGACATGTGAAAATGTGCACCAGCAAGACTTTTATAGGGATTTTGCCATTTGGAAAAGTGAAACTAAACATAGTCTTCAAAAAATCGCCATAATTCCATAACCGTAGGTCGTATCTGAAAAATTCTTTCACTTTTGGATTCTGCAGACTCGTGGGAATTCAATGAGGTATAACTTTTATGTCAAAACTCTGAAATGAATAAGCAGTAATTGCAGAAACGTAGAGTAACTTTCAAAGGCAGATTGCCAACTTCCTGTTGGAGTTAGCTCATTAGTGTCAGTGTATGATTTGTGGGGCTCAATCAGACCAACATTTTGGCATTTGTTTCATGTTTCTGTGACATTCCTACTGGCCGCTAGGGCAGATTTTGTGAGTTTTTTAGTACATAGGTGGCGCTACAGAGTCCATTTTGGTACCCAAGGGGTTAATTTTGATATTGAATGAAAGTGTTCACCAGCCATGACATACATGGCAAATTTGGTGAGTTTTGGAGCATGTTAAGGGGGTCAAATGGCAGTCTAAAGAGGAAAAAGTATGAAAATAAACAAATTGTTATAAATCAATAACCGTAAATCCTATCTCAAAAATTTTTGCATGTGAACATTGTGGTGAGTCCCATGAACGCGTAGATATGTCACATGTGGGGAAAAACTGCAAAGTGAAAATGACTTCCAAACATCGCAACTTTGCAGGCTTGTAAAAAAAAAACTAAGACAGTTAAGACTAAGCTACGAGACCACTTTTGTGCAGAGGGTTCACTCTATCTTTTGGTGCTATTTAGAAGTCAATAGGACAAACGGTGTCATCGGAGTTAGTTTTGAAAATTTTATTTTGAAAGGCATATTGCGAACTTCCTGTTGGATTTAGGTCATCACTGTCAAATATCATTTTTAG